>NW_023425408.1:388006-565506 GCF_014108245.1 Pipistrellus kuhlii
TACTGTTGACATTCTCCAATGCATTCTTCATTTCTGACTGGTTCTTTATGTTTTCTACATTTTTATAGGTCCAATCTTGTTAAAGTTCTCACTGAGGTCATTAAGCAGCTTTATAATTTTTTAATATATTTTATTGATTTTTACAGAGAGGACTGGAGAGGGATAGAGTTAGAAACATCGGGGAGAGAGAAACATCGATCACCTGCCTCCTGCACACCCCTACTGGGGATGTGTCTGCAACCACAGTACATGCCCCTGACCGGAATCCAACATGGGATCCTTCAGACGAGATTGGGCGCGTTCAGGGTGGTATGGCCGTAGACCCAACATGGGATCCTTCAGTCCACAGGTCAATGCTCTATCCACTGAGCCAAACCAGTTAGGGCTATAACCAGTGTTTTGAACTCTGTATCTGATAGATTGTCAGTCTCCATTTTGTTTAATTCTGGAAATTTTTTTTTTTTTTTTCTTTCATTTGGGGCATGTTTCTTCTTAATTTGTCTGCCTCCTTGTGTTTGTGTCTACGTCTCCTGGTTTTGGTATGGTCTTATGTAATAGGTGTCCTGTGGGGCCTGGTGGTTCCACCTTCCTGGTATCCTGCTGGGGTGACCGGCAGATCCTGAGCGAAAGATGAATTATTACTCTCATACACGTTTCTATGAAAGAGAGGCTGAGGCACGTAGCCCTGTGCGCCTGCCTCCCCAGGTTCTCGGGATGACAGCTGGAACTACAATAGAATTAACCTCCAGATTCAATCAGCAGGGTGAGCATCCTTGAGAAAGCACCTGCTGGTCTTTAAAGACTAAACAGAGATTCTAGCAAAACGCCCGGGGGCTCGGACTTGTTTGGAAAAGTCCAGGCAGGGGCTGCGCCTTTGGCAAGGTCCCCCGGAGCCCCGGCCTTTCGGAGAACCCTCCTCACAGACTTTCCAACCACGTCCCGTTCTTCCCCACAGTAGTAACTTGAGCTGAGTGTTCCAGGACTGTCCCTTGTGTGGGCTGTGTGGGCCTCCTGTTGTAGTTGAGCCTTGATTGCTGTTGGCACATCAGGGGGAGGGATTGGCCCTCAGGCTGGCTGGTTGTGAGGACGGCTGTGGCTACAGTGGAGGACTTGTTGTGCAGGCGCTGACCCTCTGCAGCAGGATTCATTCACTTTATGGGGCTCTGGTGCCTGCCACGCCCATCCTTTTCATCCCATTTGTAGTGGTTGGGTGGTGCTCTGGTGTGGTCGGTAGCTGGCCACCAAGTGTGTTGGATCTGGAGCCTCTTGGGAAGCACTCTGGTGCAGGCCAAGGTCGGCCACTGATTCTGCCTTCTCCATGGCCACATGATAGGAGCTACAAAGTGATCTACAGATGGTTGCCACTTGTGCTGAGCTTGGAGGCACCTGGAATTGATGAAGCTTCAAAATGAAGCTGGCTGCAACTAATGCTAGACTTAGGGCTGCTTAGTAAGAGGTATAGTACATGCCAAGGCCAGATGCTGCTTGTTTGGGGTTTGTGAAATCCCCCCCCGCCCACACACACACACACACACACTCCCTTTTTAAAATATATATATATATCTTTATTGATTTCAAAGAGGAAAGGAGAGGGAGAGATATAAACACCAATGATGAGAGAGAATCATTGATTGGCTGCCTTCTGAGGATCAAGCACAACCCAGGCATGTGCCCTGGAATGGAATTGAACCTGGGACCCTTCAGTTTGCAAGCTGATGCTCTATCCACTGAGCCAAACTAGCTAGGGCCTTCTTTCCTTCTAAGGCCAATGGAGTCTCAGTGCACTTTGATAGTTTCCCTTGTTGAGAACTTCTTTGTTTATTTATTTTGATTAGAATACATGCATATCTCATTTACCTATGGTTTATTGCTGGTGCCCAGGACCTGCTTTGCATATATAATGCCAACTTGGCTCTTTGGTCTTAAAATAGATAAAAAGGCAGTTAGTGGCAGGGTTCCATGGTGAGAGAGAGAAAGTGGCATTTAACTGTGTTCTAAAGCCAACAGTAAACAATTGCTCATTTGTTTATTTTTAAATGTATTTTCTTTCTTTGTTTTATAGCAGTCAGCTGAACTATGACTGCATGCTTTAGTAGGATGAGCATTGGGTCATTGAATCCTAGATCTGCCACTTCTTCCCACGTCCCGGGAGAGCACTTTCACAGTGTAGGAGCGAACAGCCTTGTTTGCACCGCTCAGAACATTTTGGAAAGAATCCCATAAGATTCTGTGAAAACTTTTTGAGAAACATTCAGAACCATGTTTATGTTCCAATGAGTGCATAAGTGATGTTATTTTTACTTTTAAGAAAAACTGTCCAAGTCTCAGGAGATTTTAAAAAACCAACAGTGTGGAAAGCAAGCATATGGAAAGCAAGCATTGCCTGAAGAGAAAACATGGTTGGTTGTTTTTTTAAAACTGTCCTAATGTTAATATCTGCTCTTATCAGATTAAGGGGATATATTATATAAATGGAAAACTGAACAAGTGACTTTAATATAAGATTGTCCTTAAGTATCCGCAATTTGAATAAATTAATTAGAAGACTGTAATTGTTTTTGCCTTTTAACAGAAAACCATTTTTTTAATTCTAGAAATATTGCTTTAATTAAACAAACAGCCCATTTATTGTCTTTTCCATGCCAGGCTTTGTTCTGAGTTTTATAAGCATGAATTCCAGAGGTTCTCAAAACCATCCTTTGAGGCAAGTACAACTGTTACCCATTTGACAAGAGAAGGACTTGAGAGGCACAGAGCAGGTTCATACCTGTCAGGTTCCACACCTGGTGACGAGGGAGCCCAGAGCTGACCCCCCTGATGATTGCCACAGCCAGGCCCTGTGCCGGCCTCCTCTGCTGCCGCTGCCTCCCTTCCTTTCTGCCATGGGCCGAGCATGCTGGGAGAGACCGAGGCTTTCTGGCCTCTCCATGGCCTCTTTCCTCCGGTGTCGGTTCCTGTAGTGAGTCAGACTCCATGCAAACATGTGGCCCGGCTGATGCAGGGATCACACACACAGCAGACAGACAGTCAGACATCAGAGTTGGAGAACAGGCCCTGGCAGTTTTCTTATTTGCTGCCGCCCGGTCCCAAGAGTTCTGTCATTGCTCAAAATAGCTGTCATACGCCAGGAGGAATTATGAAGCTTATTCATATTTACCTTTGACAAATCTCGCTTCGCAGGCTGACATCACTATCTTTAGATAGGAGACGACAATTTTGAGGTCTGGGTAAGAACCAGTAACATTGATTTATTGGATAGAAATTCTTACACTTTATGGCAAGGACATAAAAATGATTATGAATATCCTCTCTAATAAAACAGAAACATGCAAATTGACCGTACCTTCGCTACACCCGCAAGCCACTCCCACCAGCCAATCAGGACAAATATGCAAATTGACCCAACCAAGATGGTGGCTAATTTGCCTATCTAGGCCAGAGCAAAGACAGAAGACAGCATAGAAAGAAGCCAATCGCTGCAGAGGGAGTGAAGCTGCAGAGAAACAAGCGAGCAGGGCGGCGGAGAAGGGAGGGAAGCAGGCAGGGCAGCGGAGACCACAGCAAGAAGCCCTATTGCAGGAATCTTCCTGCAAGAGGCCTCTATTACATAATAACTAGAGGCCTGGTGCACAAAATTCGTGCACGGGGTGTCCCTCAGCCCAGCCTGCACCCTCTCCAATCTAGGACCCCTCAAGGGATGTCCCTCTTGCAAGGGATGTCCCACTGCTCGCCTGCCTGCCTTCCTGATTGCCCCTAACCACTTCTACCTGCCAACCTGATCACCCCTAACTACTCCCATGTCAGTCTGATTGATGTCTAACTGCTCCCCTGCTAGCCTGTTTGCCCCCAACTTCCCTCCTCTGCCAACCTGGTCATCCCTAACTGCCCTCTCCTGGAGGCTTGATCGCCCGCAACTACCCTCCCTTGCAGGCCTGGTTCCTTCCAACTGCCCTCTCCTGCTGGCCATCTTGTGATGGCAATCTTGTGTCCACATGGGGGCAGGATCTTTGACCACATGGGGGCAGCCATCTTGTGTATTGGAGTGATGGTCAGTATGCATATTATTCATTTATTAGATAGGATAGAGGCCTGGTACATGGGTGGGGGCCAGCTGGTTTGCCCTGAAGGGTGTCCTGGATCAAGGTGGGGGCTCTCTCCAGCTCTATGGCAGCCGTCTTTCTGTTTGGATTTGTTTACCTTCTATAATTGAAACTTTGTAGCCTTTAGTGAAGGCTTAGGTGGGCAAGGGCAGGTAAAAAGCTTGGCTTCTTTTGTTGCCTGGAAAACCCAAGCCTCCCTCCTGCTCTCTGTGGCCGTATCCATCTTGGTTGGGTTTATTTGCATACTCACTCTGATTGGCTTGTGGGCGTGGCTTATGGGTGTAGCTGAGTGATTGTTAATTTGCATGTTGCTCTTTTATTAGGTAGGATGAGAGTATTTTTGACATACAATTTTTAGCAACTAGGTAGAAACTGAAACAAAGCCAAGTCTGTTTTACTGTCTCACTGCTAACAAGGAAAAGAATTCTTTAGAGCTAAGTCACTTTTGTAGATAGCAAAAAGTATCTGGCATCCATAGCGTGTTTTTTCTTTATAAAACAGAGTGAGTGAAAGCAATATACTGTAGCTTGGGTTGTCGACCTGCTAGCTAAATTGTGAATATTTGGGGAAGCTAGTCCACTTTCGGGGCAGCATTGTAATCTGAAGGAGGACTTCCCCAGGGAACTTGCCTTCATGCCTGATGGGAAGTGAGAAGTGGCAGGTGGTGAGAACTGCCTGTGAGGAGGCACCCAGAGAGCGCCCCTGAGGAGGAGGACAGGAAGACACGCCGAGCTCGGGTGCATGGGGTCGCTGGTTCTCTAGTGCCTTGCTGCTTCCTTGTTCTTGCAGATTTTGCCTGAGTCCTCCCATGGGCAGCATCTGGCATAGAAGGCCAAGCAGTCAGGTGCTGGGTCAGATCCTCGTGCTTGGTGGTGGTGATAGTACAGATCTGATGCTTGAAGAGCCAAGTACCCCTTTGGTACCATTTTGATAAGTTGGGATACAGGCTTCTTTGTTACTGTAATAATCCAAATGTGTTTAATGTTAATGTAATGAAAGCGTCAGTTCTATAAGATGATTATAACCAATTAATGAAAATCAAATGGCTCTTATGTGTGTGTTTTTCTATAATAGCCTATGGTAGTATACATATCTTTTCTTTAATATATTTTATTGATTTTTTTACAGAGAGGAAGAGAGAGGGATAGAGAGTTAGAAACATCGATGAGAGAGAATCATCGATCAGCTGCCTCTTGCACACCCCCCACTGGGGATGTGCCCGCAACCAAGGTACATGCCCTTGACCGGAATCGAACCTGGGACCTTTCAGTCCGCAGGCCAATGCTCTGTCCACTGAACCAAACCAGTTTTGGCGGTAGTATACGTATCTTAACAGATAAATGGGAAGAACCTCCTTAATTTTTTTTTATCACTATGATTGGAATAAGATAATGATTCCTAGTAGTGAATGAGAGGATGTAGTGCTTATAACATCCTATAAAAACCTATAAATAAAGATGAGCTTCTGGATATTGCTATTGAATTTTCTGATTCCTTGCTATCTCTCTTTCCATCCAATCAGGGGTTAGCTTAGACCAGTGGTTGGCAAACTCATTAGTCAACAGAGCCAAATATCAACAGTACAGCGATTGAAATTTCTTTTGAGAGCCACATTTTTAAAACTTTTTCTAACGCCACTTCTTTAAAATAGACTCGCCCAGGCGTGGTATTTTGTGGAAGAGCCACACTCAAGGGGCCAAAGAGCCACATGTGGTTCGCTAGCTGCAGTTTGCCGACCACGGGTTTAGACCATCTATGTCTTCCTGGTTTGCATATGCCTTTGGTTCACTGTTGAGTGTTCCCTGTCTTTAGCCAGAAATTGCTCTGGGTGTGTTATGGTTCTGAGTGTGGAAGGGGCCCAAGTGTTGAAGGCATAGGTTAACCTTCCCAGCCTTGAGTTCTTCGGTGACCACTTCTGGGTGACCCTCTGAGCTGTGTCACTAGCTGCGGCAGAAACCAGGTCCAGTGCTTATCAGAATGTCTGTCTTTATGTGATATTCACTAAATGTTTAGTTAATAAATGAATTAATTGAGAGGATTGTTGGATCTCCTCATCTGAGTACTTTTTTTTTTTTTTTTTAATCCTCACCCCAGGATATTTTTCCATTGATTTCTAGAGAGAGTGGAAGGGAGAAAGGAGAAAGAGAGACAGAGACAGACAGACATCGATTGGTTGTCTCCTGCACGGGCCCCTACTGGGGCTGGGGAACTTAAAACCGAGGTATATGGTCTTGACCGGATCCTTTGGTCCACAGGCTGGCACTCTAACCACTGAACAAACTGGCCAGGGCCTGACTGCTTTTTCAGTGTAGTCTTTTGTGAAGTCACAACTCTTATCATTTCTTAATTTTGCCCTCAACTAGTTAGATAGCTTCACAATAGATTAGCTTGCCTCATAAGTCAGAGAGAGGGTTCACAGATTTTGCACACTTATTCTAATACTAGAGGGCCGATGCATGAAATTTGTGACAAGGGGCTTGGCCCGCACTGCCACGGAGGCCACCTCACCTCATTCCTTGTGGCCCCAGCATCATCGTCTGGGAAATGAGAAGTGGCAGGTGGTGAGATGCTAAGAAAGAAGTTTCTTAATTTCTGTAGCTGAACTGACCTTCCTCATTTGTCCCTCCTGGAGGGTGTGAGAACCTGGTCCTTGACAGTTCACCATGTCCCTTCCAGTGGGAATATAGTCCACTCACAGCCCAGCTTGTACCAGCAGTTATATCGTCTCTTCTGACTGTCTCAGTTCTTTAAGTCTCGTCACTCCCCCTTCTTACCAAGAAGGCCCCCGAGGGGGAGGGGCATACCTTCCCTCAGGCCTGGTCTCTGGAGGGAGGTGCCAGGGCCGCCTGCAGGAAGGCTGATGCTGAGGGTGGTGGGGTTCAAGTCTCCTGGAGTGGTGCTCCCTCTGACAGGCCTCTGCATCCGGACCAGAGCGCTGTGTCAGCCCATCAGGCTCCCAGTGTCCCTCTCCAGAGACCACCGAGGTCCCTGCTGCTGCTTAGACTTCCAAGTTCCCCTGACTGGCCGTGCTGCAGTTCCCTCTTCCATGGGCTGAAAGCCTGCCTTCCCCACTCTGGCCGCCCTCCGCTCCCACGAAGCCCACGGCACCCTTTCTTACCAGTTGCTGGTTCTCCTTGCGCAGAGCATGTGGGGAAGCTTTGGGCGCTGCTGTAGTGAAAGAGCTAAAGGGAGTTGTAAACATCCTCTCCTCTCCTGATAAGAGCACTTTGAAGGTTTTAGGTTGAAGGCCAGTCAGTGCACTGTTGATTCTAGACATCACTGGTTCTTCCACCCGGGCCTGCAGCCTCATGCTCAGCCTGGAGAGGTGAAAGGCTAAAGGGAACCATGATGTAAGAAGGAAAAAAAGTTTAACCAACATTTGTTCCTATTATTACATCAGCATTCTTCCTAAGCTCTCTCTGTAAAAGGACCCCTTTCTCTTGGTACTTTAAATTTAGTTCCCCAGTACACTTAAAAAGCAGAGTGATGGCAGGTGCCGTAGTTCGGTACTGGCACCGCTGTGGAGTGACCACTGCTCAAAGCCACTGTCTGGTGCAGAGTGCATGGGCTTCTTTTTAGATGACTCGCGTTCTCTCCCCTCCTCCTTTTGTGTTATTGAGATAGAAGCTGGTTAACAGTTGTCTTGGTGCTTGGTTTGGTACTTCTGCTAAAAGGCAGGAAGGCATTAGTAATGAATATCGTGCATTGATCGAAGGACTTCAAAGCTGGTAAAGTGACTGGGCCTTGAATTCTTGGGCTAGAGTGGTATCAAAGCAGAACCCCAAGATGGAGCCACATTGTACGGACAGGTGAGTAGCTGATTCAGTTCACAGTTTTTAGAAGTATTATTGGCCCAGAATTATCTCAATAGAGTTTATGTAACTTATCACTTGAAAACAATTACATTTTGGCCAAAAGGTGTCAGTATTAATAACTAAACTGATTATTTTTATTCTTTAGTTAGTGAAAAAGAGTTATATGACAGTTTGACCATTTGATTTTTTATTATTGAAATAGATGTGCACTTGGATTTGGAAGACCGCCTTGCAAAATTTATGAAGACAGAAGAAGCCATTATCTACTCGTATGGATTTGCCACCATAGCCAGTGCTATTCCCGCTTACTCTAAGAGAGGGGACATTGTGTTTGTGTGAGTAACCTTTACCTCCTTTTCTAATCAAATGCCTTTGAAAATAATATTCACCTTCCTAGAAAAGTCTTTTGTTAGAGGATAGCTGCCTAAAATAATAAGATTTTTTTTAAAAGAAATTCATAGACACCCCAGCCAAGTAATTCTACAGAATGTGTGAGAGTCATTAGAAGGATGGGTACCTAAAGGTTTGGGCAGTCACCTCTCTTTCGTTACGGTTTTGTTTGTTGCTATCGAGAAGCCTGGAGGAGGCCAACCATCTCCTTTCCCGCACAGCTCTGTGGCCATGTGGTAACCCTGGGAGACTCCGCTTCTCTGTACCCAGCTCAACCCTTGTCTCTGTTGTCTTGCTTCATGACATGTTAAGAACACAGAAGCCATGCGCTGAGGGCTTCCTTCACTTCCCGTGCGCAAATCTGCCCCCTCATGCATGTATACTAGAGGGGTTGCTCTTTGCTATGGAAAGGACAGAGAGAAGTGGGTATGGCCAGCATAGCACAGGCAGCTGCCTGAACCTTCTAGAAGCCTCCAACCCACGCCTCTGTCATCTTTTGAGTGGACAATTAAATGACCCTTTGAATTTTAGAAACAAATTTACTTTGAATTTTAAAAAAAACCACAAACTTACACCCAGTCATTATGGCTCAGTGGTGGAGCATAGACCCATGAACTAGGAGATCATGGTTCAATTCCTAGTCAGGGTATATGTCCGGGTTGTAAACTCAGTCCCCTAGGGGCGGGGGGGATGTTCAAGAGGCAGCTGATCAATGATTCTCTTCCCCTCTCGTCTCTCTGAAATAAAAAATATACTTTAAAAAATTTTTAAATATATTTTAAAAAAAGAAAAGCAAATTTACTTTTGCACGCGCTCTCTCTCTATCTCTCTCTCAACACCATTGCCAGAATAATTTTTTTTAATGCAAATCTGATTATGTCAGAGCTCCCATTGTTCCTGAAATAATGATCCAGGTCTTTATTTTGATTTTGCATGTTCTAGACTACTTTTTTAAACTTATTTTGTGCCATTTTCCCTCAGGTTGTCCTGCTGTAGCCTCACCAGCCTTAGATACTAGTTTCCTCTCACATGCTAAGTATATTGTTCCTTATCTCCTGTTTAATGCCTGCTCACCCTGCACATACCATCACTTCTGCAGGAAAGTCTTCCCAACCTCTCAGGCCAGGTCAGGACCCATGCTGCGTGTGGAGAAGAACTTAAAGCTACAGAGGTCTGCCTTGTGAATCTAAGACCACATGGCACTCTCAGCCCATCAGGCCTCCTCATGTCCTCAGGCATGTGTAGCACACACCCTCTGCTTTCTGATCATCTTGCCTCAGACTCACAGAATACACAGTGTTAGTAGTTAATTAATTGCCTTTTCATAGTGCTCAGTAAATACCAGTTCAGTGAATGAATGAATGGAGGCTGGAGCTCAAAAGAGAGGTCACAGCAACTGGCCCTCCCTGGGCCTGCAGCCTCCTCCTGCTTCTCACTCACTGTTGGAACTGCTGCTAGTGCAGCAAGCCCAGCACCGGGCGCAGCACAGGCTCTGCCGGGCGCTGTGGGCCACACACTGTTCATTCTTCCCGCCACCCTGCAGCAGCCTGGCAGCTCGCTCTCCAGCACGTGGCCTACGCTAGTGTTTCCCCCTGTAGTTATGAGAATGAATATTTCACTAACTTTTTGCACAAAGTTAAAAAATCCAGTAAGACTCATCACAGACTTGAGAGCTGCTGATTTAAAGTATTTCTGGTTTTTAGTAAAAACAGTTACAGACAACTTCATGTCACCCAGTATCACCTCATACAAGAACCTCACTGTAGACTTTGAGTTTTAAATCCAGAAAAAGTGTACAGTTACAGCTGAGTTTGTATTCTTCCTTTGTCACAAATTAAGTACTATATTATCCTTTTGGTTTTAACTGCTAGGAAAACTAGATTAAATTCACTTCCAAATGTTTCACCCAGTGTCTTTGAACTTCAGTTTCTAGTCAGTCATGAGACAATTTAATTTACTCTTTTTAAAAAAATATATATTTTATTGAATTTTAACAGAGAGGAAGTGAGAGAGATAGAGAGTTAGAAACATTGATCAACTGCCTCCTGCACACATCCTACTAGGGATGTGCCTGCAACCCACGTACATGCCCTTGACCGGAATGGTACCTGGGACCTCTCAGTCTGCAGGCCAATGCTCTATCCACTGAGCCAAACCGGTGAGGGCTTAATTTATTCTTATTACTTTAAATATTTTGCTAGAAATTTGGTAGGAACATTGTAGGTAAAAATGGTGTTTAGTAAGTTATTTTTGATAAATTCATTATGCATAGACAGTGTGTCCAAAGCTTCATTTTCTTCCTTTTTTTGGTAAACAGGGATAAAGCCTTGTCAATAGGAGGTCTCAGCACGGTGGTTGTTTATGTTATTTTAGCCTTTCCTGGTCACTCTACTAAGTATATGTTCACATTTTTTTAATGCAATCCTATATAATAAAGAGGTAATATGCAAATTGACCATCACTCCAACACAAAAATGGCTGCCCCATCTGGACACAAGATGGCCAGCAGGGGAGGGCAGTTGTGGGTTATCAGGCCAGCAGGGGAGGGCAGTTGGGAGGAACTAGGCCTGCAAGGGAGGGCAGTTGGGGGTGACTAGGCCTGTAGGGGAGGACAGTTGGGAGGTGGGGGGAACCCAGGCCTGCAGGGGAGAACAGTTGAGGGGTGGGCCGAGGCCTGCAGGAGAGGGCAGTTGGAGAAGACCATGGCAGCTGGGGGAACCAGTTGCCTGCAGGGGAAGGCAGTTGAGGGCGACCAGGCCATCAGGGTAGAGAAGTTAGGGGCAACCAGGCCAGCAGAGGAGGTCAATTGGTGGGGGAGGGGGGACCAGGCCTATAGGAGAAGGCAGTTGGGGTTGACCAGGCCTGCAGGGAAGGGCAGTTGGGGGCGACTAGACCGGTAGGGAGGGCAGTTAGGGATGACTGGGCCAGCAAGGGAGGGCAGTGGGGGGTGACCAGGCCAGCAGGGGAGGCAGTTAGAGGCAATCAGGCCGGCAAGGAAGCAGTTAGGTATCGATCAGGCTGGCAGGTGGAAGTGGTTAGGGGCAATCAGGCAAGCAGGCAGGCGAGCAGTTGGGAGCCAGCAGTCTGGATTGTGAGAGGGATGTCTAACTGCCTGTTTAGGCCCACCAGGATCCCAGATTGGAGAAGATTCAGGCTGGCCTGAGGTACACCCCCTCCCATGCATGAATTTCGTGCACCGGGCCTCTAGTATTCTTATTAAGATAAGTTTGGACTTACATACACTTTGAAGAAATACTACAGAGATTCTTTGTGCCTTTTACCTAGTTTTTCCCAGTGGTCACCTCTTGCAAACTATACAATACAATAGAGTTTCACACTAGGCTATTGACAGCGATAAAGTTAAAACACAGAACACGTCCATCACCAGAAGGATCTTCCATGTTGCTGCTCCCACGTCCCTCCCAACCTACCCACTATTTGTAATTTAAGTTTTAAGATGAAGTCTATTTATAATATATTTTATTTGTCAATCCATCAAAATACTATTGTTTAAAATGTAATCAATAGAAGAAGTTTTTAAGGAGTCACTTTACTTTTTTTAGTCATTTTTAAATTTTTAAATTACAGTTGTATGAGTCTATTTCTGTTCTGCTTGTTTATAATTTTTTTTTAAGATTCAGTTGTGGGTTTTTTGTTTGTTTGTTTATTTGTTTTATATATTTTTATTCATTTCAGAGAGGAAGGGAGAGGGAGTGAGAGAGAGAAACATCAGTGATGAGCAGGAGTCATTGATCGGCTGCCTCCTACGTGCCCGCTAATGTGAACCAAGCCTGCAACCCTGGCATGTGCTCTTGACCAGAATCAGACCTGGGACCCTTCAGTCCACAGTCTGACACTCGTCCACTGAGCCAAACCTGCTAGGACAGATTCAATTGTTGATAAATACGTATTTATTACAACTCTATTGTTTATACTAGAGGCCCAGGGCACAAAATTTGTGCATGTGTATGGTCCCTAGGCCTGGCCTGTGGTCAGGGCCATCTTCCTCAGCTGCTCAAGGCCAGCCTTGTCACAAGCCCCGCTGCCACCTACCCCCAGTTCCCTGTTCGCTATCAGGTGATCAGTGCCTGATGGCCAGGGGAAGGGACTGAGAGGTCAGCCGTTCCTGCCTGCTTGCTGACCCTGCCCCCATAGCGGGTGGCCATCAGGTGACTGCAGCCTGCTGGCCGGGAAAAAGGACCAAGATGTGGTCAGTGCGTCTCATAGTGACTGGTCCAGCAGTCGTTCTGCCTTTAGGGTCAATTTGCATATTATCCTTTTATTATATACGATAGAGGCCTGGTGCATGGGTGGGGGCCAGCTGGCCTGCCCTTTATCTTTTTTCCCCCCTTTTTCTTTAGCATTTCATATTACTAGTTTGGTGGTGATGAACTCTTTTTGCTTTTTTCTATCTGTGAAGCTCTGCTTTTCAATTCTGAATGCTTCCTGGAGTTGTATGTCTATTTCATTCCCCAAGGTAGGGAAGTTTTCTCTCATTATATATTCAAATAGGTTTTTAGTTTTTTGCTTGCTTGCTTCTCCTTCCAGCATCCCCATGATGTGATTGTTGGTATGCGCTTAAAGTTGTCCCAGAGGCTCCTTACACTATCCTCACTTTTTTTAGATTTTTTTCTTTTTTTGCATTCTGATTGCGTGGGTTTTTTTTGCTTCTTTATATTCCAAATTGCTGATTTGATTGTTAGCTTTATATACTGTACAGTTGACTCTGTGTAAATTTACTCTTCATTTCAGTTAGTGTCTCCTTTATTTCTCACTGGTCCTTTTTTAAAAATATTTTGATTGATTTCAGAGAGGAAAGGAGAGAGAGAGAAAGACAGAAAAATCAATGATGAGAGAGAATCATTGATTGGCTGCTCCCTGCACAACTCCCCCTAAGGATTGAACCTGCAACTGGTGTATGTGCCCTGACTGGAAATCAAACTGATCTCCTGGTTCATCTGTCAACGCTTAGTCACTGAGTCACGCCAAGCTAGGCCTGACTGTTCCTTTTTTATGCTGTTTATTTTCTCACTAAGTTCATTGAGCATCCTTAGAAGCAGTGTTTTGAACTCTGCATCTAGTAGGTTACTTGTCTTGATTTTTCTAGTTTTTCTCCTGGAGTTTTGCTCTGTTGTATTTGGGACATGTTTCCTGTGTCCTCAGTTGGCAGCCTCTTGTGTTTGTTTCTGTGTATTAGGTAGAGCTGCTACCTCTCCCAGGCTTGGTAGAGTGACCCCGGTAATGTAGTAGGTGTTCTGTAGGCTCAGTTGCACAGCCTCCCTGGTCACAAACCGGCACTCAAGGTGTGCCACCTTTTCTCCCCCATGTGAGCTGTATGCACCTCTCTCTTATAGTCGAGCCTTGATTGCTGTGGGCACTTCAGTGGCAGGGATTTAACTTCAGCCCAGTCATCTGCAAGGACCACCGACCTCCGACTACTGTGGAGGATCAGCTGTGCAGGGACCCAACACTGCACAGAACAGGACTGACTTAGCAGGGCTTTGATGCCCTCTGAGTCTGCCTCTTAAGTGTGTTGCTTGTGGAGGTGGTTGGGTGGTGGTGCTTTGACATGGTCTGAAGGTGTTCACTGAGTTTACTGGCTCTGGGGCCTGCCAGGAGGTGCATCCACCTGCAGATCATGTTATAGCTTGCGCTGAGTGGCCCAGGTAGAACACTGGCAGTGGCTGACGTTGGCCAGCGTATCCTAACTCCAAAACCAGATGAAGATACTACACGGACAGAAAATTATAGGCCAAGATCCCTGTAGATGAACATAGATGCTAAAATCTTCAACAAAATATTAGCAAACAAATCCAGCAATATGTAAAAAAGATCATACACCTTGATCAAGTAGGATTTATTCCTGGGATGCAAGGTTTGTACAATATCCACAAATCAATTGTGAAAAAACTATATAAACAATGTAGAATAAAAGTCATGTAATCATATCAATAGATGCAGAAAAAGCATTTAACAAAATCCAGCACACATTTAGGATAAAAACTCTCAGCAAAGTACAAACAGAGGGAACATATCGCAACATAATAAAGGCTGTTGATGGCACACAGCCAACATCATACTCAATGGGGACAAACTAAAAGCATTTCCCTTAAGATCGGGAACAAGACAGGGATGTATGCTCTCACCACTCGTATTCACATAGCACTGGAAGTCTAGCCACAGCGATCGGTAAGAAGAAGAAATAAAAGACATCCAACTGGAAAGCAAGAAGTAAACCTGTCATTATTTGCAGTTGGCATGATACTGTATGCAAGGAATCCTAAAGATCCCACAATAAAACTGCTGGAACTGATAAAAACAAGGAAGTAAAAGATCTGTAGTTGTCAATTATAAGACACTAAAGCAGCCGAAACCGGTTTGGCTCAGTGGATAGAGCGTTGGCCTGCAGACTGAAGGGTCCCGGGTTCAATTCCGGTCGGGGGCATGTACCTTGGTTGCGGGCACATCCCCAGTGGGGGGTCTACAGGAGGCAGCTGATTGATGTTTCTCTCTCATGGATGTTTCTAGCTCTCTATCCCTCTCCCTTGCTGTAAAAAATCAATAAAATATTTAAATATATATATATTTCCTCTTAATGAGCCCAGTTTAGAAGATCTCATGCAAGTTTAATCTGCAAAATTCAGAGTTCTACCTGGTTATGTGCATAGTCAGCTCTGCAAGATTGCTTCTCTTGCTGGTGGTATTCCAACCAGAGGAGCCGCTGTGGTGCAGTGCACGAGTGTTCATGTGTTTCTGGAGAGCATTGCTGAGAGCAAGGCCTTAGCATGCTGACGCAGGGGAAATACAGAGGAGTGCTGCCTAGAACAGAACCAGGATATAGCCTCGTGGGAAGTGCTTGCAGGGGGAAGTGCAAACAGTGATGTATACATGCTCAGGTGTGCTTTATTTATTTGTCACGTTCACATTAACAAGTGAATGTAGGTCACCTATCACGTGCCAAGACCCTTTAAACCCCTTTGGTTGTCCTCTTCCTTACAGAGATAGAGCTGCCTGCTTTGCTATTCAGAAAGGATTACAGGCATCACGTAGTAACATTAAGTTATTTGAGCATAATGATATGGCTGACCTGGAGCGACTGCTAAAAGAGCAAGAGATCGAAGATCAAAAGGTAGGATTTTTTTGAAGAAAATTACTCAGTTCTTTTGTACTCTCCTAACCAGCTAAATTAGATATGAAATGATAATTTGTCATGAAAACGTGCCTGTGGATTACATTTGGATATTAAGGATGTTCCTGCTTATTAAGTACTTCATGTTATAGAGCCAAGTCTGATGTAATTGCTTCATCATTGCCAAAATTATATAAGGCAAATTTGGGGAAGGTAATTAATTAGGCTGCTTTCTAAAAGGAGAGAGAGCCGAGCGGGTTTGGCTCAGTGGATAGGGTGTCGACCTGCGGACTGGCAGGTCCCAGGTTCTGTTCCGTCCAGGGCACATGCCAGGGTTGCAGGGTCGATCCCCAGGAGGGAATGTGTAGGAGGCAGCCAATCAATGTCTCATCATTGGTTTTTCTCCCCGCCCCCTCCTCAGCCCTTCTTTTCTGCCTCTCCCTCCCTTCCTCTGAAAGCAATAAAAATATTAAATTTTTTTTAAAAGAAGAGAAAAGCAGCCTGCGCTGTGGGTGGGGTGTGTATTTTCAGCTCTGCAGGAATAGCTCCAGGTTCACTCGTTTGTTCACAGACATTAATTCATATCAGAATCAAGTGGAAGAAACAATAATGTCAGATCTGAATTTACAAATTTATGAACAAAGTGAGACTCTTAATCCCCACCCCACTGTCATGTGCCTCTAGCAGCTGCTACCTGTGAGGAACAACAGCCCCAAAATGGGTTTCCTGCTTTCTTACCGCCCATTTACCCTTTCCTTCCCCTTGAGGGAATGGTCTTGTTCCTCCATGTTCCATGGGAGTGTGGCAGAGGGAATGTGTTGAGAGCATCACTATTAGAATTATCATTTATTTTCTTCTGATGATGTGCATGCAGAAGGTAGCTCTGGTCTGCAATTCTACGGGAACCGTTATGTGCAGACCGGACTAGGAACCTGGTCACCACAGCCCTGTCTCAGTGTCACTTCCAAGAGGACTGTTCCAGTACAGCTCATTCATTAGAGTCACTGCTAAAAAATGACCATCACATTCCTCATTTTTGTATCAATTTTTTGTTTGTTTTTTTAATATATTTTATTGATTTTTTTACAGAGAGGAAAAGAGAGGGATAGAGAATTAGAAACATTGATGAGAGAGAAATACCAATCAGCTGCCTCCTGCACACTTCCTACTGGGGATGTGCCCACAACCAAGGTACATGCCCTTGATCTAAATCGAACCTTAGACCCTTGAGTCCGCAGGCCGACGCTCTACCACATGTGTCAAACACAAGGCCCGCGGGCCAAATCCATCCCGCCAGGCCTTGCAATGTGGCCCGCACTGCGCTGTCATCACTGCACTCCGCTGCGTTTCCATCACAATGACAGTTTATGACTGTTCAGTAAACCATTCGGCCCGCGATTTAGGCTGGATTTTAGATTTTGGCCCCTTCTCTGATTGAGTTCGACACCTGAGCTGGTTAGGGCCAATTTTTGTGTGTTTTGTTTGTTTGTTTTTTCATATTTGCATTATTCCTATATGATTCTGTTGTCTTTGTTAGGAGACAGCAGTTCTGAGTGCGTAGACTCTTTGATAACCTTCCTCTGTGCTGAAACTGGTTTGGCTCATTGTATAGAGGGTCAGCCTGCGGACTGAAGGGTTCCAGGTTCGATTCCAGTCAAGGGCATGTATCTTGGTTGCAGACACATCCCCGGTGGAGGATGTGCAGGAGGCAGCTGGTCAATGTTTCTCTCTCATTGATGTTTCTAGCTCTTTAACCCTCTCCCTTCCTCTCTGTAAAAATTCAATAAAATATATATTTTAAAAAAAACAACACTTCCTGTCATGCTTGCATTGTAGCTATACAACTAGGAAATCTCTTTTTTAATATACTTTTTAGTGATTTCAGAGAGGAAGAGAGAGGGAGAGTGAGACATATCAGTGATGAGAGAGAATCATTGACCCACTGTCTGCAGGCCCCACTGCGGATCGAGCCCACAAGCCTGGCATGTGCCCTGACCAGGATTGGAACCGTGACCACCTGGTTCATAGGTGAACCCTCAGCCACCGGGCCACGCCAGCTGGGCACAACTAGGAAATCTTAACATTGGAACTATGCCATTGATTACTTTCTACAAACCGTAAAGAGATGTCCCTTGTTCTGACTAGGAATATGAAAGATGTCCTTTGTTCTCCCTAGTAATAGCATGCTACCAGACTGAAGAACATTGCCTTGGGGAATATGGCCAATGACCAGTCTTCCGTATAGAGTTTATTTTGCCAAATTAGTATTATACAAATCTGGAAAACATGATATTCAAGTGTGTGAGTGTGTGTGTGTTTTACAAGATTTATATTATTTGTGAACTTTTTTTATAATAACAAAAAATAAAATTATTTTGAAATGTATTTCCATGTTATAGTTTTTACTAATTAATTTATATTAAATTTTCCTGCCAAGAGTAGGTTTTCTAAATTAGTCTACATTTTTATTTTAAAAATACATTTTTAATTGATTTTTTTTTTTACAGAGAGGAAGGGAGAGGGATAGAAAGTTAGAAACATTGATGAGAGAGAATCATCGACCAGCTGCCTCCTGCACACCCCTCACTGGGGATGTGCCCGCAACCAAGGTACCCTGTTTCCCCGAAAATAAGACAGTGTCATATATTAGTTTTTGCTCCCAAAGATGCGCTAAGTCTTATTTTCAGGGGATGACTTATTTTTCCATGAAGAAGAATGCGGTACACATTTATTGTTAAATGAAAATAAAGGAAATTTATTACTTGTATACGGTACGGTAGTATGGTAGTTGTCAACACAAACCGTGAATCCTACAGTATCAAGAATTTACTCATTTATTCAATGACAATCATGTCATCTTCTGGATCATCATCATAACAATCCAATTTCTGAATTTCCTGGTGAATTTCTTGTGACTCCATTTCTTTCAGAATCAGTGGACCGAATCTCTCATGTTTAGCAATAGCACTGTCTTTAAATGAGTACTTCTTGTCAAGGTGGCCTGCTCGCAGTGCATTTGCAATGCAACTGTCAGTGATTTTCTCCCATGAATTCTTCACCCAAGTCACAACTTCTTGCAGTTTAGGTTTCACAAAGTTTCCACGCTGATTTCTTTCCATTCTATTTTCAATGTACTCATTAATTTCCATGCTCAAATTGTCTTTGAATGGCTTGTTTATTGCAATATCAAGAGTGTGGAGATAGGCCATCATTCCTGTGGGAACCATTATCTGATCTATTTTTCTTTCGTGAAGAAATGTCTTCATGTCTTTAGGGCGGTGAGTGCTGGCTGCATCCCAGACTAGCAGACCTCTTTGGCTCCCTCGCATAACAAGCGGCAGCATTAAATGGACCCACTTCCTTATAACTGCTTGTGTGGCCCAGGCTTTTTCAGTTTCAAAAATAAAAACGCCCAAAACACGTTCAATCTTTTCCTTCTTGCCCTTAGAAATGATTAAAGGTGGGATTTTAGTGCCATCCAGATGAATTGCCAAAATACAGGAAACACGTGCACTTTCGTAAGCAGTGGAGGGAATGCACACTAAGGAGCACACCGCTGTTCAATTGTTGTTTGAGATGATTGGCCCATAAACACTGCAGTTCCATCCATAGCAATCATGTTGGAAAGATTATATTTAGAGAAGTCAGCATTATCAATAAAGGACTTGAATGCAAGTTCTCGCTTAATAACTTGAGTATCTTCCAACCTAAACAATGTTGTACCGGTAGATCTTCTTAAAGACAGCTCACTTCACTGAAGGAAATTATCCAGCCAGTGTTGTGATGCTTTGAAGTCTTCGGGGGCTATGTCAAACTGGTGCTATTGCAAGGGCAAATTCTTGAACCTGAGCCCTATTCACAACCAAATCCTTTGCTCTCCTGTCAACAACCCACTCACAGATCAGGTCTTCCAGCTCAGAAAATAATGGTTGCCGACCTGATCCACACTTGCGCTTTTTAGCATTTCCCTTGTCCACTTGTTCGATGAGGTTACCATACTCTGCTCGCCATTTTCGGACCAATCGGATACTCAACATCTTCTCTTTGCAGAAAGCAGTAAGATTTTGGCACCAAGAGTCTTCCATGATTCCTTTCTTGTACTCTACGGAGTAGCTTTTTCTTTTTGTGCTCATTTCTAGGGGTAAAAAAAAGGAATTGGGGTATCAAGGTGGGGGGAGGGGAATCACAGAATGAAACGGGATCAGAGTGGGGAATCAAAATGGCACAGGAGAATCAGAGCGGGGAATTACCATTTTAGTAACCCCTTTTGATCCTCCTGTGTCATTTTGATTGCCCCCTCTGGTCCTCCTGTGTCATTTTAAGTGATCCCCCTCCCCCCACCCCTGTGCCACTGAACACCTTCACCAGACATCCCCTCTACCCCTTTATCAGACATTTACCCCCTGGGGCCTGCCTGGGGACTGTCACTGGGCTTGCTGGGGCCTGGATCTGGGCTGGAGCAGGGTCTGCCACTGACTGAGAACCTTCAGTCATCATGAGGGCGGCCATGAGCATCAGGTAGTGTCACCAGAGACAGACCAGCACTCACCACCTTTGTGGCGTCCCGTCTGCTCTAATCTCCTGCTCTTCTACATGCATCTGCGAAAGTCTCCTCCTCTCTCCCGCCCCACACTCACCGCTCACTCAGACCTCCGCTCCGCCTCCACACAGCAGTGACGTCAGGACTCTGTGTAAAATCACTGGTTGTCAGGGCGACCCTAGCGACCAGTTTACAGTAAATTAATTTTCATTCTGAGACAGAGCCTGGGGGGGCCTTATTTTGGGGGGGGGGGGGGATGCCTTATATTTCACTCATAAGGAAACCTGTAAGTAGGTCTTATTTTTAGGGAAACACGGTACATGCCATTGACCGGAATCGAACCTGGGACCTTTCAGTCCGCAGACCGACGCTCTGTCCACTGAGCCAAACCGGTTTTGGCTACATTTTTATTTTTAAAGATGATTCTTTTTCAGTTTTATATAAATATTAAAAGTTTTAATATTTTCTACTTAGATGCTTATCTTTCCTTTGAAACTGAATTAAAATATTATTGTGTAGTCCAGGTATGGATCAAATTTTTTGGGGGTGGTGTTAATTTCCCAAGATGTTTCTTGTTCCTTTTCCTACAGTGTTCTGTTGTCACATGTTCTTTAAAAATAAATAAATAGCTGAAACGGTTTGGCTCAGTGGATAGAGCGTCGGCCTGTGGACTGGAAGGTCCCAGGTTCGATTCCAATCAAGGGCATGAACCTTGGTTGCAGCACATCCCTGGTAGGGGGTGTGCAAGAGGCAGCTGATAGATGATTCTTTCTCATCGATGTTTCTAACTCTATCCCTCTCTCTTCCTCTCTGTAAAAAAATCAATAAAATATATTTTAAATAAATACACTGAGTGGCCAGATTATTATGATCTCTGAACACATAATAATCTGGCTACTCAGTATATACATATATTGTATATATATTAGAGGCCTGGTACATGAATTCATGCATGGGTGGGGTCCTACCAGCCTGGCCAGGGGAAAGGGACATGGGCGGTTAGCCAGTCTACCTGCTGGTCAAACTCCTGGTCGAAGGGACAATTTGCATATTAGCCTTTTATTATATAGGTCGGATATACACTGAGTGGCCAGATTATTATGCATTCAGAGATCATAATAATCTAGCCACTCAGTGTAAATCAAGGATAGTAGATAAAAACAGCATTTTATGGAAGAAATAACAAATAACTGAGCATGTGAAAAATAATAATCTGGCTTCACTAATAATTAGAGAAATTAGGATAGCAGTTTTGGCTCGCCCAATTAGGGAACATATTTTAATCATAATAATCAGCATCAACACAGATAAATGTGATGAGACAGAAAGCCCTCTGGGAACCATGGGGGTTTCATTGGCACAGCCTTTAGACACAGTTACATTCCAGTATTCTTTTTCTTTTTTTTTAATATATTTTTATTGATTTTTTTTTACAGAGAGGAAGGGAGAGAGATAGAGAGCTAGAAACATTGATGAGAGAGAAACATCGACCAGCTGCCTCTTGCACACCCCCCACCGGGGATGTGCCCGCAACCAATGTACATGCCCTTGACCGGAATTGAACCTGGGACCCTTCAGTCCACAGACCAACGCTCTACCACTGAGCCAAACCGGCTTCAGCTACATTCCAGTATTCTTAAGTAGCTGTATCCTTGGGACTGGGATGTGGGTACTGTTGTTAGAAGATACTCAGAAGTGGTGTCAGAAATTAAAAGATATTTACGATTCGACGTAAAAAAGCAAAATAAGCGAAACAGCCTAAGTGGGACATTGGGAGAATTGTTAGTTTATGGTAAACCTATAAAGTAGAATATTATTTCTCCCCTAAAATCATGTTTTAAATAATATTAAGTAATGTAGAAATGCTCATAACATCCTATATAATAAAAAGTTAATATGCAAATTGACCCAATGACAGAACGACCGGTCACTATGATGTGCACGGACCACTAGGGGGCAGATGTCAACACAAGAGCTACCCCCTGGTGGTCAGTGTGCTCCCACAAGGGGAGTGCCGCTTATCCAGTAGCCCTGAGCCTGTCTCACGGGTGGCAAGCGCAGCAGTGCTAAGGATGTGGCAGTGCTAAGAATGTCCAACTGACGGCTTAAGCCCACTCCATGGGGAGCGGGCCTAAGCCGACAGGCAGACATCCCCCAAGGGCTCCCGAACTGTGAGAGGGCGCAGGCCGGGCTGAAGGACATCCTCCCTTCAGAGCAGGAATGTCATGCACTAGGCCTCTAGTCCATATATAAAAGCCTAAGCAACTGCCCAGCTGGCCGCACACTGACCATGGGGGCGGATGCTCAACGCAGGAGCTGCTGAGACGGCAGCTTTGCATAGTGCCCTCTTGCACTACGGGACCCTTCAAGGGATGTTAGACTGTCGTTTTTGGCCCAATTCCCACATGCCAGGCCAAGGGACTCCACCTGCCAGAGGGACCCTGCTCACTCTGCAGATGCTCTTCGTGTCCCAGTGCCACCCCAGGTGCAACCGGCCTGGCAGGGACCACAGAAGGTTGGCTCCAGGGTGTGTCTGGCCCATCTCGCCCTGTCCTGCCGGCCACCTTCTAATTAATTTCCTTTCAATGTGCTTGAATCCATCCACTGGGCCTCTAGTAATATCATAAAATCCATGTCCTATAATTATTGCAGTAAAATCCTGATTTGAATAATGTAATTTATATAATTTATATAGATACTAGAGGCCTGGTGCACAAAATTTGGGGCCGAGGTCCCTCAACCCAACCTGCACCCTCTTGTAGTCCGGGAGCCCTTGGGGGATGTCCGACTGACAGCTTAGCACTGCCACAGAGCTGCTGTGCTCACCAGCCATGAGCCCGCTGTTATAGTTTATATTTTAGGTAAAATTTACAGAACTGCAATGCACAAACCCTAGCCTTTTTACCAATGATTAGAACCATATAACCCAAGTATCATGGCCTCTATCATGACATCAAACATCCTGTCATCCCAGAAAGTTCCCTGGGCACCTTCCCAGTCATTCTGAGCGTGGAGGGATTTGTTTGTATAATAATAGTCTCAAAGTGCCTCAACCAAATGTGTGTGTGTATGTGTGTGTCAGGTCTCCTAGTTGATTGCAGGAGCTGAAAAACATGTCTGAGAGGAGAAAGCATTGTTCTTTCTCTCATAACAGCATGATCTCAAATGTGATGAATAAGTCTTATAATAGATGTTTGTATTTGGAGTTACTAAAATTTTAAATGTCTGTTGTTTTTCTTTTAAAGAATCCTCGCAAGGCACGTGTAACTAGACGTTTCATTGTAGTCGAAGGCCTGTACATGAATACTGGCACCATTTGTCCCCTTCCAGAATTGGTAAGCAGCCATGACTTCATTATCCTAGTATTTGGACTCTTTGGCAATTTGCCTTTTTTTAACGACCACTTTTAATGTATAACATCCACACTGCTGTGCACAATAAGGTCAGAAGCACACTCTAATCATACCAGGGAACTAGAGGAGCATGGAATGCCTTCCCTGGCCTTTAAAGAATGATCTAGACTCACATTTTTAAAACCAACTTCATCAAGGTGTAATCCTATATATTTTTTTATATTTATATATATTTTATTCATTTTAAAAAATATATATTTGTTGATTGATTTCAGAGAGGAAGGGAGAAGGAGAGAGAGATAGAAACATCAATAAGAGAGAATCATTGATGGGCCGCCTCCTGCACACCCCCACTGGGGATCGAGCCCAAAACCCAGGCATGTGCCCTTGGCCAGAATTGAACCTGGGACCCTTCAGTCCACAGGCTGATGCTCTATCCACTGAGCCAAGCTGGCTAGGGCTATTTTATTCATTTTTTTACAGAGAGGAAGAGAGAGGGATAGAGAGTTAGAAACATCGATGAGAGAGAATCATCGATCAGCTGCCTCTTGCACACCCCCTACTGGGGATGTGCCCACAACCAAGGTACATGCCCTTGACCGGAATCGAACCTGGGACCTTTCAGTCCACAGACCGACACTCTATCCTCTGAGCCAAACCGGTTTCGGCAAGGTGTAATCCTATATGATAAAAGCCTAACATGCTAAGTGTCTGACCATTTGTTGACCAGTTGCTATGACTTGCACTGACCACCGGGGGCAGATGCTTCAACCGTAGGTTAGCTTGCTGGGGTCCAGCCAATCGGGACTGGGTGAGACGGGCAAAACATGCCCTGGAGCCTACCTCTTATGGTCCCTCCCTGGCCAGCCAACCTCCCTTGTTCCCTCTCCAGCCTCTAAAATATTTCTTCTGACCTAACTGGTTTGGCTCAGTGGATAGAGTATTGGCCTGCAGACTAAGGTGTCCCGAGTTCGATTCCGGTCCGGGGCATGTACCTTGGTTGCAGGCACATCCCCAGTGAGAGGTGTGCAGGAGGCAGCTGATCAATGTTTCTCTCTCATTAATGTTTCTAACTCTCTATCCCTCTCCCTTCCTTTCTGTAAAAAAAAAATCAGCCGAAACCGGTTTGGCTCAGTGGTAGAGCGTCGGTCTGCAGACTGAGAGGTCCCGGGTTCGATTCCGGTCAAGGGCATGTACCTTGGTTGCGGGCACATCCCCGGTAGGGGGTGTGCAAGAGGCAGCTGATCGATGACTCTCTCTCATCGATGTTTCTAACTCAATCCCTCTCTCTCTAAAAAAAATCAATAAAATATATTTTTTTAAAAAATCAATAAAAATACTTAAAAATAAATAAAGTATTTCTTCTAATTAATTGCCTTTCAATGTGCATGAATCTGTGCACCGGGCCTCTAGTTGACATATAATACAATAAAATACAGAGAAAATGTACAGTCTTAAGTTTTGACAGATGTATACACTCCTATCACTGCCCCCATAGTTGAGATACAGAACAGATCTGTCACTCTGGAATGTTCTCTCATCCCTGGTCAGTACACCCAAACCTGGCCCAGGGCCACCATTGATCTACTTTTTGTTCCTATAGTTTTGCCTTTTGTGTAGCACCTTGTCTAAATAAAATTATATGGTATGTATTTTGTAAAACTTAGCTTTTTAACATAGAAAGAAAAATACTGTTTTTAGAAATCATGACTATTAAGATACTTTTAAATTGAGGTGAAATTTATATAACATAAAATTAACTGCTTTTTTTTTTTTCAACTTCCAGCATCATTTTTAGTTTTTGTATTTTTTTAATAAATCTTTATTGTTCATATTATTACAAATGTTCCTCATTTTTTCCCCCCTTTGTTGCTCCCCCCCACCAGGTTCCCACCCCACCCTCTGCCCTTTCCCCACCCCCCATTGTCCTCATCCATAGGTGCACAGTTTATGTTCAGTCTCTTCCCGCACCTCCCACTCCCCTTTTCCCTGAGAATCGTCAGTTCACTCCCCTTCCATACCTCGGATTATCAGATTTTTTAATTTCCTTGGTTTTTAGATTCACTTGTTGATAGTTATGTATTTGTTGTTCATAATTTTTTTTAAAATATATTTTATTGATTTTGTGCAGAGAGGAAGGGAGAGAGAGAGAGAGAGAGAGAGAGTTAGAAACATCGATGAGAGAGAGTCATCGATCAGCTGTCTCTTGCACACCCCCTACTGGGGATATGCCCGCAACCAAGATACATGCCCTTGACTGGAATCGAACCCAGGACCCAAGCCGACGCTCTATCCATTGAGCCAAACCGGTTTCGCCTGTTGTTCATATTTTTTATCTTTATTTTCTTCCTCTTCATAGAGAATCCCCTTCAGCAATTCATATAATTCTGGTTTGGCGGTGATGAACTCCTTTAGCTTTTTTTTATTTGTGAAGCTCTTTTTCTGGCCTTCGATTCTGAGTGATAACACTGTGGCCATAAGTTTTGCAGTTTGACATGCAATAGCAAAACTAGCATGGATTTCTTTCTTTTAAATCCTCAAGGCCAGGGAGAAGCCTGAAACTGAGGTATTTGCCCTTGACTGGAATCGAACCCGGGACCTTTCAGTCTGTGGTCTGATGCCCTATCCACTGAACCAAACTGGCTAAGGCATCTTTTTCTTTCTTCACAAATTCATGGATAGAAAGTCATCGATCTTAGTAATCTAAGCATATGAATTTTTTTTTTCTGAAGTCAAGAGCTTTCACTTTTTCACATAAAGGAAGCCTTTACCGTTTTCTTTGGCCTGTCAGGATAGTCAGCACCACTGCTCTAGCACTGCAGGGCACAAGCATGCGACACCTTTCCTGTGGATCCGCTGGCAGATGGCGGCTCTGTCTGGTGTCATCTGGACAAAGGATGGTGCATGTCCTGGCAGGGGGAGGGTGGTGTGAGGCTTCACCGCACTACTCAGGAAGGCACAGACTGTTTATTGAATTCCCGGGATTTTCCCGTTAATCTTTTCAGACCACAGTTGGGTGATGAAACCATGAAATGTAAACTAAGCTGAAGGGGGAACTATTCACCACATGACCTTGGTGTGTGGCTTCGTTCCCTGAGCTCCATGCTCTAGTCCTTCCACTTGTGGCATGGACCAGCACTTCATTCCTCCGTAGTGCTAAGTAGTACTGCAGTCCATGAGTACACTGCATTTTGTTTTTCTACTGATGAGTATTTGGGTTGCTTCCGCCTTCTGGCCATTGTGAATAGTGCTGCTGTGAACAGTTGTGTACAACTACTTGTTTGCATCCGCTTTCAGGATGTGTGTCTATATGTGTAGCCGTATAATTGCTAGATCACATGGTAGTTTCATGTTTCACTTACTGAGGAACTGGCTGTACTGTGCTATTGGTCTATTACATTGATTGATTTTCCCGTGTTGAACCACCCTTGCATTTGGCCATGGAAATTTGAATCTATGAGTCCATCATTTTGAATAAGGGTTTCATAGCTTATTTTTTAAAGTTTTCACTATGTTTTGAGGAAATACAGATACATCCTAAATATTAATGAAAGATTTGTCTTTATTTCCTCTCCTTGTTTTCATAAGTATCAAAGACTGATAGAATAATGAGGGGGACCGGGGGCCAGAACAGGTTAGAACGTCTGTTGTAGGACTACGATACCAGAGCATTGTGGACGGGCAAGTGTCAGCCCAGCAGAGAAGCAAGACCACAAGTGCATGTGAGGTCAGGATGTGCCAGATCTGAGTACAGAAAGGTTACAGGACACAAAATAGGGCTTGATTGTGGGATGCCTCTTTCACGGATTTGTTTATTTACGTACCAGTATGTCATGATATTATTAAACTAGTAGCCTAGTGCATGAATTTGTACACCTTGAAAGAACCTGGACCATGAGGCTGCAGTGGGCACGGATGGGTTTCAGCCCATCCTCCACGCCCCTGCCTGGCCTTTCATGCCACAGCTCCTGGCCCCCTCTCTGCCAGCAACCCCGCTCACACTACTGCCGCTCCATGCACTGATGGTCACAGCCCAGAGTGCACCCGTTGTTGGCATGAAATGATTGGGTATGAGCAGTAGCTGCTGCCCTGATCACCCGGGGGGGGGGGGGGGGGGGGCGTGGAGAAGGCCTCTGGGCAATCAGGGCCGGCAGCCGCTGCTCACACATGCTGATGGCGCTGAGTGATTGGGACCCGTGCCAGGTGCCAGCAACTGGTGGGAGTGACGGCTCCAGCACTGGCAGCCGGTGCATGAGGCGACTGCCGGCCCCAGTCATCCCTCAGGAGCAGGGGGAGATGGAGAAGCCCTGAGGGGTGATCAGGACTGGTGCTGGCAGTGGGTGTGAGTGGCAGCTCTGGTGCTGGCAGCAGGTGCAAGTGCCGGGCGAGACCGCGGTGTGCAGGAGCAAAGAATTTTCAGTAACTACCAGAGGCTTGTCCTGATGACAGCGACCGATGCCCTGCCTTGGTCTGGCGCTCCCTCTCACTTGCTCTACCATCCCACCGCAGCCAACACCCACCATGCTCCATGCGTGCCTCCTGGGGGTCAGGTCAGTGCATGTCATAACGACTGGATGTTCGGTGGTTCCACCACCGTTCGGTATATTTGCATATTAGTCTTTTATTATATAGGATATACTCTAAAATACGATTTTTAGAAACTTTTTCATTCATATTAATGAATGGAAAAGTGTTGAAAAGATATAATTCTCCCCAAATAAGTTTATTAATTTTTAATTAAAATCTAGCAGAAAGCTTAGTGCCCCCCCCTCCCCGAATTTGATATTGGCAAGATTAGCCAATAAAATCTGGATTAAAAAATTATCATCCAGGCCAGAGTGGCCGAGTTGGTTGGGCATCAAGTCATCCTGTGCACTATAAGATTCTCGTTTAATTTCTGGTCAGGGCACATGCCTGCCTATTTGATACCCGGTCAGGCCACGTGCAAAAGGCAACCAATTGATATTTCTCTCTCTCTTTCTATCTATCTTATCTATCTCTGTCTCTCTCTCTCTCTCCCCCCCTCTTCCCTTCTTTCCTCCCCCTTCCTCTTTCTCTAAAAACCAATATAAATATTTTTTAAAATAAAAATCAATAAATTATCTGAGACTTGTGACATTTTACACATTATTCCTGTAGTTTTAATGTAAAATGATCTTTTATTTAAATCTATTTTTATTGATTTGAGGGGGGGGTGAGAGGGAGATAGAAATATCGATCAGCTGCCTCCTACACATTCCTTATTGAGGGGTCAAACCCATAACCTGGGCATGTGCCCTGACTGAGAATCGAACCCGTGATTTCCTGGTGCATGGGATGATGCTCACCCAATTGAGCCACACTGGCCAGACAGTGCAAAAAGATCTCAAAATTAAATCTTTAGTAATCAAAATACATGAGTCATGGGAATATTTGAGACGTCAAACTTCTCAAATCATATATATAAAGATTTAGTAGTTAATAATCGCTGTATTTCAATTCAGTTGTGAAGTTGATCCTGTACACATCATATGGGGTAATTAATCTCTAGGGGATAAAAAGAAAACCTATAAACACCTAATGAATGGACACAGACAACGGGGGTGAGGGCATGAATGTGGGGGGAGTAACGGGGGCTAAGGACATATGTAATAACTTAATAAAGAAAGTTTTTTAAAAAACAACCTATAAACAAACATGCACATGTCCAGCTTCCCACAGTGTAAACAAAACTATAAAGACACGAAATGCTTAGAAGAACATGCAGATCAATAAGCATCTAACCTTGATGGGAAAGGACTTTCTTCTAAGCCTGAAAGTAGAGGGGAAAACATAATGAAAAGGTTTTCTGCATTAAAAAATGACATGGATCCAAAATTAAACACATGCCACTGAGGGAGGGAGAGAGAAGTTTCCCAGGAGCTTTTGTGTGGTCAGACCTGTATTTAACAGGTAGGTTACATGATTATACTCCTAACAGTTCACCTTGCGCTTCTTTAGACATTAGCAATGCTGTGTGTACTATTGAGGTGAAGGAAACCTTTGAAGCATCACAAGTTCAGTTGATTGTCGCTGTTCACGGTACTTAGGTTCTAGAAGCCTGCTGCAGAGGCTGAGGTACAGACTGAGGTGCTCCTGGGCAGACACAGGTAGTTTTCAGCGAGCCTCTAGTCACCACCCACTCCTGAGTCCTTGAGTCACAGCCTCATTTTGAGTGTTCTGTTTAAAGACACCCTCTTTGATTGATAGTGTTGATTCACCAGCGATGAGCTCAGAGCCGACAGCGCTGTGACTCCCGCCTGGAGGAGACTCGTCTAGCTCACGTGTTTTCTCCACGAGGCACTTCACAGCCTCTCGCTTAAGAACAGCACTCAGCACTACGCCGGGGACCACTTAGACAGCAGGGTCACCAACAGAAGCACAAGACATAGGGAAATGTGGCCAGGAATAGACTGTGCAAAGAACACGTACTTACTGTGCGCTGAAGCGCTCCTGTGCGGCGCAGCTGGCACCGCTGCCAGGTGCCTGCCCTGGGCTGAGGACTGTTGGGTTCCAGCTCCATTCAGTAAGTGGGCATTCCCAGATAAGAATCCGCCTGTGCTGAGGAGCGGCTGCTGCGTTTTCTCTTTGTCATGTTAGGGTAATTTGTTCTTCCTGATCAGACTTGTAAAGCTCCTTCTTATTCACATTTAGGTTCAGTTAAAATACAAGTACAAAGCCAGGATCTTTCTGGAGGAGAGCCTTTCGTTTGGAGTGCTGGGGGAGCATGGCCGAGGAGTCACTGAGCATTTTGGAATCAATGTAAGTTCTCAGTTTTTGGAACATGCCTCACACCGGAAACTCGCAGTCCCATCCTGCTGGGCAGGTTCACGGCTCAGGCAGTGCTTGCCTGGGCAGCACCGCCGCTCTGGTGTCTGTCTCCTCACAGAGCCCGAGGGCCGGTCCCTGCAGGCTGCCAGCTCACGGCGCATCAGTCTGTGCTGGGTTCACACGGCAGCACTGGGTCGGTTCCGTGTCTGCTCCAGAGACAGTTGCATTCGCCTCACGTCGTGTAAAAATTGTCCCGATGATAAAGTGGCACAGGGATAAAGTGAGGCACCTGCGGGAGTGCTCTGAACATCTGTTCTTTCAGTGACAGGTTGTGTGTTCACCTGTTTTCACATGCGTAGCTTGTAGAGCCCGGGTGTTGGAATGATCAGTGCTGAAAGGTCGCTAGGCTTGAAATTGGTCTGGTTTTGATTGGCGAGTAATTGACAAGGTCCCTCTTTTCTGGCAGATCGATGATATTGATCTCATCAGTGCCAACATGGAGAACGCACTTGCTTCCATTGGGGGCTTCTGCTGTGGCCGCTCTTTCGTAATCGACCACCAGGTAGGTGCTTTCCGAAACGCCCCTGCTCCGGGGTCACCGCAGTGTGACTTGCAGGGAACTAAATTCCGTGCAGAGTTCATCACAATTGTTTTGTTTTGTTAATCCTCACCTGAGGCTATTTTCTCCATTGATGTTTAGAGACAGTGGAAGGGAGGGGCAAAGGGGAGAGAGAGGAGGAGTGGGTATTTATGTTTTTAACTTGTTTCTTCTCAGCGCCTTTCCGGTCAGGGATACTGCTTCTCTGCCTCGTTGCCGCCCTTGTTAGCTGCTGCTGCCATTGAGGCCCTCAACATCATGGAAGAGAATCCAGGTATAATCTTCGAACCCAGGAAGTCAGACTGCAGGTTACATTAGCCATGGCCCCCTGCACGTTTTGGAGGAATTAGCGAGAGGAGACGATGTGCCGACAGCTCTGGGCTGAGTCTCACTCTCCGCCTGGCTGCAGCGCGGAGCAGGCAGCGCCTCCCGCGTCTGCGTCCTGGAGCTGAGCTGGAGCGGGCGTGCAGGTGTGGTGCTGGCCAGTGTCGTTAGTTTCTTTCTTTTTTTTTTTTTTTTAGAAATTAGTTGGTATCTAGTTTACGACCATTAAAATCAACTGAATTTAAAATGTGGCTTTGGCTGTGATAGTGCCTCCTCATCAGAGCCTGAATCAGAATTTGAGAAATAGGCATAACCTGGTATTACTTGAATTTCAAATTTTCTAAGTTTCTAAATTTTCAACTTTGGTTTTTATTTCAGAGAATAGGGCACCATGAGTGTTTTCTGGGTACTTCCCACACCTGCCTGGCAGGTGGCCTGGCCCTCCAGCCTCCTGCTCGGATAGTTTAGATTTTCAATTTTTTTCTTGAGGAAATGGAAAATATCAAGGAAAAGATCATAAACATTATTACAAGCAGCCTCTATTTTTTACCAGACTATTAACCAGTTTGATATTTCTGTAACAAATGTCTTGGTACCCTTTTATCATTAGCCAAATTATTTGTAGAATTTTGATAACAAGAGCCATCGTTTTGCTGTGGAAAACGTCATCCCAGATTTGCTAACAAGGATGGAGAGGTATCAGTGTGCCGAGATGAAATCTTGGGCCTCCAGAAGCATTTCTGGCCGCCTGTCTGTGTGTTGTCAGTATATGGAAGGATTTGCAGCATTTTAAATTGATGAACTTGAAATGGATCTTTTTATATATATATCTTTTATTGATTTCAGAGAGGAAGGGAGAGGGAGAGAGAGATAGAAACATCAATGATGAGAGAGAATCATTGATTGGCTGCCTCCTGCATGCCCCTCACTGGGAATCAAGCCCACAACCCAATCATGTGCCAGAATCAAACCTGGGACCCTTCAGTCTGCAGGCCGACGCTCTATCCACTGAGCCAAACTGACTAGGGCTTGAAATGGATCTCTAAAAAATATTTTTGGATTAGTAATACCAGGTTTTCCAAATATGTATTTGACCCTTAGACAACACAGGTTTGAACTTCCCAGGTCTATGTATATGCAATGTTTTTCAATGAATACCTGCACCATCTTCCATAGATTTGAGGATGCTGAGGTCCTACTGTGTGCATTGATCTGTGCCATGTCATACGCATCTGCGGATTTTGGTATTCCCCACAAATGCCAAGGGACAACTTAAGTTTTTAAAAGTCAGAAGTTAAACTCAGCAACTCAGCCTGGCCAGTGTGGCTCAATGGTTGAGTGTCAGTCTATGAACCAAGAGGTTAAGGTTCAATTTCCAGTCAGGGCACATGCCCAAGTTGCAGGCTTGATTCTTGGTGAGGGTAGGGTGTGCAGGAGGCAGCCAATCAATGGTTCTCTCTCATCATTGATGTTTCTCTCTCTCTCTCTCTCTCTCCCTCTCCCTCCCCCTCCCTCCCTCCCTCTCTCTCTCTCTCTCTCTCTCCCCCTCTCTCCCTCTCTCTCTCTCTCTCTCTCTCTCTCTCTCTCTCTCTCTCTCTCTGAAATGAAGTAAAATATATATATGATAAAAAATTTTAACTCAGATTTTCTAAACCTTGCATTGTCCGAGGGTCAGCTGCACTAAAGAATGTTTTTTTCACCAGGTATTTTTGCAGTGTTGAAGGAAAAGTGCAAACGAATTCATAAAGCTTTACAAGGGTAAGTTTTCTGTGTTTCAGCCAGCTTAAAGTTTACCTTCTCTACATATAAACGGTTAATGAAAATGTTCAATGTCGTCTCTTTAGTTTGGGTATATTTGATAGGCTCGGGTCAGTTTGACTGAATTGCAACTAAGAAACCAAAACCTCGGTTCCAGAGCAGCCGCTGTGTTGTTATGTTAAGGAATCATGATAGTTCTTCTATATTGATAGACGCTCAATAATAGGATATGCTATCAGTGCACAAGATCAAAACAGCGCATGCCCTAGCGTGCAGCCACCAGGACGGTCAGCATGCGCTCTGGGCACGCCATGCCTGCAGGAGCAAGAGGCCGGCGCGCGCTGCTCATTGGTGACTCTCGGACTTCCAGGGCCTTAGGATTACTAAGTTGTATTCCAAGCCACTGTGAGAAAAAGAACCCAGTGGCACTGGAGTGAACCTGATGAGAGGTTTGTTGGTTTTCACGACACAACAGGACTTCAAGATTCCTCAGGTGAGAGAGTGGAGGTCGGTGAGTTTCAGGCGGTTCTCTGGTCTTCCAGAAAACGATCTTACAGCCCGGGGCCTGCATTTCTGCCTTTTCTAAGGTGAAGCCTGCCCTTTGGTGATGTGAGGCCTCTCTATGGAAACTAGAAACTTTTGTAAAAGAAAAGGCAGGTGAAGAGCGAGCAGCTCACAGCTGAGCCGGTAGAGGAGGGCAGAAGTGATCCAGTCTGGGTGTGTCTGCCTGAGTACACGGCATTCCTGCCTCATGTATGGCGGGGAGGCACGGAGTGGACGCTTCCAGGCACGCGGGTGACGGCGTGTGAACGTACAGCACAGCCCGCCGTGCGTTGCCGTCAGCCAGGAGCAGGTGCCACCCCACTGCCGCAGGATGCTGTGCTTGGTTTGCATGGCTGGCATCCACTTTCCCCAGCCCTTGCCCACCTTGCATCTCTCCGTGTGTTTAACCCTCTGTCCGTCTGCGCTGAGCTGCAGCCTCGCCTCCTGCTCTCCCTGGAACTCCCTCGTCTCCTAACAAACCTGTGCACTTCTGAACCGTCTCCCCTCGTGTTAATAGCCACAGCAATGTCACAGCTCTCTTCTGAAGACGGGGGCGGCTTTGGTGGTGCCTCCTCTGTGTCGTGGGTCTCCCCGACCAGGGTCGTGTGATGAGCACTCAGCTACACTGTCCTCTCTGGGAGCGCATTCCTCTCCCTGACTCCCCTCGCCTCCGGCAGCTAGCCCGCTCCGCCTCTCCGGAGCTCACCTTCTCCACGTCCTTGCCCTCGTCTGCACTGGAAACTGCTGAGTCTGCCTCTGCTCTCGTGCTTCTCCCAGACGGTGCCTGTGGAGGCCACGCTCACTGCCTCGTTGCTGCATCCAGCAGCCTCTGCGCCCCTTTCCTCCGGCTCCTCCTTGGAAGACTGTGTTCTTCCATCCTGGAGTCCCACGCGACCCCTCTGTGGGCAGCTCCCAGGTTTGCATCTCCCATGTGTCCCCCTCTTAGGGCTCCAGGTCTCGCGTCCAGGGCTTACCACTGAGTAGTTCTGCGTGGAGGACTCCACAGTTGCCTCAGACCGACCCGCAGTAAGGCAGGTGTGGGAGCATCACACAGGTACCCGGTATTTAGAGGTAACAGGAGACAAAACAGCGAGGACGCCGGTGTGGCAAGAGGGGAGAAAGGCCAGAGCATGCAGGGCTCAGCGGCCGTGACGGGCCCGGCTCCGATAGGAAGCCATGGCCTGGCACTGACCAGAGGTGGCAGGACATGACTGAGAGGCATCTCAGCAAAGCCACTCTGTGCTGAGTGAAGAAGCAGCTAATAGCTGGTGGCAGTGCTGAGGCCAGGAGACCAGTGAGGAGGTGGTGTGGTGACTTTGCCTTTCCTACCAGAGTGGATTTTGGATGGAGTTTGAAGCTGGATTTGCCAGAAGTTCATATTCCAGTGAGTGAGAGAGAGAGAGAGAAGGCTCACGCTTGAGCTTAAGGTTTCTGGTCTGAGTGACTAGACAGCCTTGCTAGTCAGCAAGATGGTTCGAATTGCTGGGCCAGTGTGTTGGGCACGGCCAGTGTGCTGGGCACGGTCACTGTGGCTGTGTTAAGCTCAAAATGCCATCAGACGTCTGGGAGATGTAGCCGCTCAAGTTGAAGCGAGAGGCCTCGGGTCAATTGCATGTAAACGGTATTTCCGGCATTTCTGTGTGAAGCGGTCAGGAGCCAGGAGATTGAGAAAGAAGGGGGGGAGTCTAGTGAAGACAGTGGAGCCGGCCACGTGTCCCGCTGCTGCGAGCTGGGCCTGTCTCTGCCTGAGGCTGAGCAGTGTCGGGAGCAGCAGAAGCAGGTCCGGAGAGACCGGGAAGGAGAGGTGGGACAGTCGCATGACAGTTTTGAGGAGCTGGGCTGTTCAGAAAGAGGATGGTGCCTGGAGGAAGAAAACGAGGGAAGGGAAGGAAGTCTGTTCTGATGCTAGCACAGTCAGTTTATGAAAACACCACCTCTTTCTTCACCGGTTGGTCTCTGTCACTTAACCACTTTCCCAGCTGCAGCTGGATCTGGCTTTTAGCCGTTTTTCTCCTTATTGGTTTACTTGTTCAATCCTTAGACTGTTTTAAATGCCATCTGTTTTTATCATCTATAGCTTTTGGCACATGTGCTGTCAAAATGAGCACAGATCACCATATAAGTTTTGCGATAAGTTCAAATTTCACCAAAAATATTAGTAGCACTTTAATTGTAATTGCATTAAATGTTTTGATGAATGTGGAGTGAATTTGTATCCACTTATTTGAATTTTCCTTTGTGTCTTTAAGGGAAATTTAAAATTTTTCTTTAAAGCTCTTTTATGGGCCTTTAAAGGTTATTTGTGGGTATCCTATAGGTTTTATTTCTATTATGAATAGGATTGTTTTTTCTTTTATATTTTCTTTTTAATTCTCACCTGAAAATATTTTTCCATTGATTTTTAGAAAGTGGAAGAGAGAGGGAAAGACAGAGAGAAATATCTATGTGAGAGAAACACGTCGATTGGCTGCCTCCTGCACACACCCTGACCAGGGCCCAGGCCAGGAGGAGCCTGCAACCAAGGTACATGCCCTTGACTGGAATCGAGCCTGGGACCCTTCAGTCAGCAGGCTGACACTATCCACTGAGCCAACTGGCCAGGGCTATCTTTTCTGGTTATTGCTGACTTACGAGAATGTTCTTGTTTTCTCTTAACTAATCTTACATTCAGCAGTAGTTCTTTTCTCTAACTGATCGTACATTCCAATAGTTCTTTTCAGTGTTTTGTGATACGCACATAGAAATCCCATTATCTGCTCTAATGTTTTTCTCTTCTTAATCCTTAAATAATTTTAATTATTTTTCTTTTATTGCATTGCTCTGGGTCTCGTAATAGTCTACTGAACATGCAGTCGTAGCAAACATCCTTCTCATTCCCAATATAAAAGTATTTTTTTAATTCAGTATAAAACAACATATAATAGGGTTTTGGAGTGTGGCCTTTATCAAATTATTTCTAGATTTGGAGATTTTTTAAAAATTATAAATTTATCTCATGCTAAATTGCACTGATACACACACACACACACACACATATATATAGTTGTTGACAATATTACAGTTGTCTCCTTTTCCTCCCTCTTTGCCTCCTTCCATACAGCCCCGCTCTGTCCCAAGGCTTCCCCATGTTATAGTTTCTGATGTTGGGTCACCCTTGCATTTCTGACTAAACTCCTACTCGATTACAAAAAGTTTCTATGCTAATATATTTAGTTAGCTTGTATTTTAATTTGAATTTTTATAACCATAATTATAATTTAAATGGACCTGGGAATATTATGCTCAGTGAAATAGCCCAGTTAGAGAAAGACAAGTACCATATGATCTCACTTATATGTGAATCTAAAGAACAAAATAAACTAACAAAGTGGAGACAGACTCATAGATACAGAGTACAGACTGACAGCTGTCAAGGGGTAGGGAATAGGGGACCGGGTGAGAAGGGTGAAGGGGTTAAGCAAAAAAAAAAAAAAAAGGAAAGACTTGTGGACACAGACATCAGCAAAGTGACAGAGGGAAAGGGGGTGGGGGTAGGTAGAAGGGAGTAAAGAGGAGATTAGTGGTGGTAGAAGGAGACTTGACTTGGGGTGGAGAAAACAATCCTTTAATTTATAAGAGATAAATGCAAATTAGGCTGGGACGTAACAACCAGCTCAGAGCACGACCCCAGCCCCAGCAGACACACACCACACACCAGGGCTAGGGGTGGGCTCCTAGCCAGCCCCCAGCCTCAGCACCGCCCAGCTCCGAGGCCACTCCCGCCAGGGGTTTGCAGGCAGGCACACCTGCCACCTGCCCTGGGAGCAAGGTCCCGGAGGACCCACGGACCCACCCAGACTGTGGCTTAAGCCCATTCCCTGCAGGAAGCGGGCCTAAGCCGTCAGTAGGGCATCCCTGCTGTGAGAGGGGGGCTGCACTGAGGGACACCCACCCAGTGCACGAATTTTGTGCACCGGGCCTCTAGTACAATATATAAATGATGTTTTATAGAACTGTATGCTTGAAACATTTAATTTTATTAACTAATGTCACCCTGATAATTTAAATAAGTAAATAAATAATCTTATTATCTTTTTGTACCAACCTTATATAACCCAGGAATCAGTGTTCTGGTAGCCTCAGTAAGTGAAGGAGCAACGTTTCCACCTTTCCTGCGTTTTGAAGCCACTGTGTAGGCCAGGCTCTCCTCTCCCCTCGAGGTTTTCCAGCCTTGGGCCTTTGTATTATATAATCCGTGGTTATCTCTCTGTCTGCATTATTTCCTCATTATACTTCACTTTTCTTTCTTTTGCATTTCAAATTTTTATGGTAAACTTTCTAAAAATTTGCCTAGCTCATTATCTTTTAATTTTGTTTCTGTTTTTATCACATTTCCCTTTTTTTAAAAAAAAAATTTATTTCTTGTTTTTTTGCCTTGTTGGAATTTATTCTTACCCTTTTTTTAGCTTCTTGCATTTATTTATTTATTTTTTAATATATTTTATTGACTTTTTACAGAGAGGAAGGGAGAGGGATAGAGAGTTAAAAACATCAATGAGAGAGAAACATCGATCAGCTGCCTCTTGCACACCCCCCTTTGGGGATGTGCCCGCGACAAAGGTACATGCCCTTTACCAGAATCAAACCTGGGACCTTTCAGTCCACAGGCCGACTCTTTATCCACTGAGCCAAACCGGTTTCGGTGCTTCTTGCATTTAGGTTATCGGTTTTATTTACTATTTTCAAGTAAAGATAAACAGTATCTAAGGCAGTGATCAGGGTCACTTCACGTAATTTTGTGAGTCCCCTCTAATCCGTGACCCTCCTCCTCCTCACTCAGAGGCTGGCCTGGGAGAAGGCAGCAGCCTGTGCTTGGCTGATGCTGGGACAGGAGCGCCTGTGTTCCAGCAGACTCTGTGTCCCGCCCTCTCCAGGCTGGGGACATGCAAAGAGCCTCATCTGAATGGTTGACTGCTCTGTCCTGGCACCCAGCCAGTGCTTAGTATTTAAACATTTGTCTAATATGCTTTCCAGAATTTTATTTAAAAAGTTTAATGGGCCTTGAAACAAGCTTTTAAGCTTCTGACCTCAAGCTATAATTCTGTGTCCATTTGGTTTTTATTACACTTTCACCTGCTCTTCAGTCTGGCGGCCAGAGGGAGGGCCTTGCGTTTCCTTCTCCCAGCAGCCTGCCCCCCGCTGGGGGAGCGAGCCCCTTTGTTTGAAGCACGGGCTCAGGTGGGCTGTAGGTGTCCTGTGTGTATTACAGAAAGCCCAGGCCTTTTAATTAATATGAAATACTATTTGAAAAGCAACTTTTTAAAGACTCCCCTGAGTACGTGACCTAAAGACAGTTGGTACATTCTTACGTGCAAGTTTAACACATCTGGAGTTTACATAGGATATGGATTTTGAATGCATATTGTTTTGCTTGTACATTAATAAAACCAATCTAGAAGATTCTCCATACTCCAGAAGGCCTGGATTCTAAGACTCCATGGTTCCAGTTTGCAGCCTGGCTTATTGAGAGGTCATAGCGGGGCACGTGACATTCAAAGAAAGGAGGCAGCTTAATAATGTGCAGGGAGGTTTGAGGCCAGCAAGGTTCCTTCCAGCAGGACACATGCTGCTTGGCGTGTGGCTGACAGGCTGTTAGTAAAAGTTGTGGAGTCCTAATCTGTCTAAGGAATCAGGCATGCTACAGGCTCTCTCTGTGCTCACTTTTTTCTGGGGGAAGGGTAAGTCTTTTTGGGTGAAACAAAATAAAACAGCAATCCAAGGTGCTTAGCCTGATCTATAATAATAAAAATGTAATATGCTAATTAGACCGGATAGCTGAATGACCTTCTGGCTGTCATTCCAGACCTCCTTCCTGACGGCAGCGGTGCGGGCCAAGGCAGAGGCAGTTGGGGCAATCAGGCAGGCGAGCGGTTAGGGGCTATCAGGCCAGCAGGCAGGCAGAGTGGTTAGGGGCAATCAGGCAGGCGAGCGGTTAGGGGCTATCAGGCCAGCAGGCAGGCAGAGTGGTTAGGGGCAATCAGGCAGGCGAGCGGTTAGGGGCTATCAGGCCAGCAGGCAGGCAGAGTGGTTAGGGGCGATCAGGCAGGCGAGCGGTTAGGAGCCAGCAGTCCCGAATTGCAAGAGGGATGTCTAAGTACCAGCATAGGCCTGATCTCTGGGGACTAAACCAGAGTCGGACTTCCCCCGAGGGATCCTGGATTGCAAGAGGGTGCAGGCCTGGCTGAGAGTCCTCCTCCCCTGTCTGTGAAGTTCATGCACCGGGTCTCTAGTGTCACATAAACATGCATTACCATTGGGTGCTGGGAGATGGATCAAAATCACCCTTAGAACCTTTCTCCCTGAGAGTTAGGTCTCCTAAGAAGGAAGAACATAAGTGTTCACTCGAGTAGAATTTAAAATTAAACATGCAAATAAGAAGGGCACTTTTCAATCAAAAACATTGCTCTATTCAGATTGTACCATTGTCAATGTCAGCAGTTCTTCCTCTAATTCATGAGATACAGACTAGAGAGTTAGGTGATAAGCAAGGACCCAGTGTTACCAGTGGTGATGCTGTCGGTGGAGGGAAGGAGACAGCAGTGTAGATGGTGCATGTCAAACTCAGGCTACCATGGGCCAAATAAGGCGTAAGCTTATGTGGCCACAAAACAACAAAAGCTTCGATCTTCATAGAAATGTAGGTTTATTTCAATAGAGACATGCTGAATACAAAGGGCTGAAATAAATGAGTACTCATTAACAAAATAACATTTTTATAAAATTTAATATTTTTTCTTGAACCAGACACTGAATAACTGCACAAATTAATAAGCATAACACAAATCTATTTTTCTTGCTCTCTGAAAGTGAAATATTTCCTGTTGCGTACACCAACCAAGTCAATCTAAGACTAATACGTGGCCATCGGCTGCTAAAATATTTGCTGCTAGTATTAATGGAGAGAAATGGTGCACCTGTGCATAAGTGTGTAAGGGAAATGAATGCAACACGATTTATAATCAGTCATTAGTGAACATTGTAGTTCGTTTTTAATAACTAGATGCCTGGTGCACGAAATTCATGCACAGGGGGTGGGAAGGAGGGGTGTCCCTCAGCCCAGCCTGCACCGTCTCCAGTCTGGGACCCCTTGAGGGATGTCCAGCTGCCTGTTTAGGCCCAATCCCACCAGGACTGCTGGCTCCCAACCGCTTCCCTGCCTGCCTGCCTGCCTGATTGCCCCTAACTGCTTCTGCCTACCAACCTAATCACCTCATACCCACTCTCCTGCCAGCCTGATTGACGCCTAACTGCTCCCCTAGAGGCCTGGTTGCCCCCAACTGCCCTCCCCTGCTGGTCCAGTCACACCTAACTGCCCTCTTTTGCCAGCCTGATCACCCTAACTGCCCTCCCATGCTGGCCCGTTTGCCTCTAACTGCCCTCCCCTACTGGCCTGGTCGCCCCTAACTGCCCTCCCCTGCTAGCCTGGTTGCCCCTACCTGTCCTCCCCTACAGGCCTCGTTACCCCCAACTGTCCTCCCCTGCAGGCCCAGTCACACCTAACTGCCCTCCCCAGCAAGCCTGGTTGCCCTCAACTGCCCTCTGCCAGCCCAGTCACCCCTAACTGCCCTCCTCTGCTGGCCATCTTGTGGCAGCCATCTTGTGTCCACATGGAAGCGGCCATCTTTGACCACATGAGGTGGCAATCTTGTGCGTTGGAGTGATGGTCAATTTGCATATTACCTCATTATTTAGGATTATGTATAACAGGATTTTGTAAAAATTAAGTTACAAAATTTTTATTAAAACCTTACATAGTGTTATATTGACTGGGCCACAAAAATATTCGTTGTGGGCTGCATGCGGGCTATGAATCACAAGTTTGACATGCTTGCTGTAGAGCATGATGGTGCAGCCCCTCCCAGCAGTGGGAGTGACAGCTGAGACCAGGTGCAACCAGCACTGGCACCGGAGGGTGGGAGAGAGCAGGTGAGGAGAGGAAACAGCAGGGCAGAGGCCGAGGGGCTGAGGACCTGGAGGGGCCACCTGAGCCTGTGGCATGTGGCCCAGCAGCCGGGCCTTCCTCCCCGCCTCCTGCAGGAGCTCTGCCCAGGGCGTGCATGTGACCGGTCAGAACCGGAATTCCGCCTCCGCACACCCTGCGGAAGTCAGTGAGTGGCGTGTGCTGACGCAGACCGTGTGCTCTGACTGTGCGTGTCTCCCTCCAGCATTTCTGGCCTGAGAGTGGTGGGGGAGGCCCTGTCCCCCGCCTTCCACCTGCAGCTGGAAGCCAGCACTGGGTCCCGGGAGCAGGACGCCAAGCTGCTGCAGGAGATCGTCCGGCAGGTGAGTGCCAGCCCTCCCAGCGCTTCTGCTTGCCCCCGCCTCCCCTGACCGAGCACCCTTCTCTGTCATTTCACAGCTCCCTGTGTCCGGGCCGGGGATGGGAGTGCGTGGCCCCTCACTCACCCTCTGTGCCCGGGGCGGGGGGGGGGGGAGTGCGTGGCCCCTCACTCACCCTCTGTGGGGGGGGGGGGATGGGAGTGCGTGGCCCCTCACTCACCCTCTGTGCCCGGGGGCGGGGGCGGGGGGGATGGGAGTGTGTAGCCCCTCACTCACCCTCTGTGCCGGGGCGGGGCGGGGCGGGGCGTGGGCCCCTCACTCACTCCTCGGTGCCCGGGCGGGGCAGGGCGGGGGCTGTGGCCCCTCACGCACCCTCTGTGCCGGGGCGGGGGCGGGGCGTGGGAGCGTGTGGCCCCTCACTCACCCTCTGTTCCGGGGGGGGTGAGGGGGGGAGCGTGTGGCCCCTCATTCACTCTCTGTGCCCGGGGCGGGGCAGGGCGGGGGCGTGTGGCCCCTCACTCACCCTCTGTGCCGGGGGGGGGCGGGGCGGGGGCGTGTGGCCCCTCACTCACTCTCTGTGCCCGGGGCGGGGCAGGGCGGGGGCGTGTGGCCCCTCACTCACCCTCTGTGCTGGGGCGGGGCGGGGGCGTGTGGCCCCTCACTCACTCTCTGTGCCCGGGGCGGGGCGGGGGGGATGGGAGCGTGTGGCCCCTCATCGAATGGTGCTCGTGCCCAGTGGAGTCTGGCGTGTGTGACGGGGACAGCTCACGCAGCGAGTGGTTCCAGCTTGTGCTGAGGGTGCTGTGTTCTGGGCCACATGGTGTTCACATGAAAATACTCTTCTTCTACTGAGTAACCTTCCAGAAAACCCTTACCAGGCACACCACCGGGCTTTTTTACACGTGGTGGGGCCACGTGGTGTGTCGTGGCCTGGCGGCGCTGGACAGCTGGCTGTCAGGGCGAATCCCAGCAGAGCTAGCCGCAGGCGTGGTGGCCTTGTAACGGAGCACTTCGCAGCCAGGCCAAGCTGTCAGTGTTTAATGTCAGAGTCAGTTCCCCACCGTCACCGGCCATTAGCCGAGGGCAGTCCCCGGGGAAGACACTGGCCCTTTGCTGCTCAGCGGCCCCTTGTCCCCACACCCCTCCCTCCTGCTCCCCCAGAAGTGCCAGGGCCTGCGGCTTCGGAGCCTGCCTGCCTGCACGCCCTTCGGAAGCACCGGGAGTGAGACGGCTGCACGCTGTGCCTCCACCTGCTCTGTGATGGCTGCGGCTGCCGTGGGCTGCTCAGGACGGGCCCCGTGTGTGCTCTGGCTCCGCTTGCTCAGATGTCCTGTGTCCTCACTGTGTGCACCACATCGCCTGGAACCACAGGCTCCTGGACAGCTCCCTGCAATCTGGCCATCTGGGATCAGTCCTCTTACACAAACTGTCACCATCACAGAACGTGGGACTCCTGAGGGAGCTGGGTGCTCTCACCTGTCCCCTCTGGTCAGACAGCTGCAGACACGAAAAAGACAGGCTCTTAAGGGGCCAGCATCCTGTCAGCCAGTTACTGCCTCGGTGTTTTTGTGAGTGGACAGATGGGGAGTGACAGCACCCTCCAGATCTGCGTTTATACAGACATGATACCAAAGCAGATTCTCGCTGACACACCAGCTGAAGGGACAAGCCAGGCGGTCAGTGTGGTCACAGGGCCTTCCTGGGCAGGAGCGGCCTCTGCAGAGCAGGTCAGGAACCGCGTTGGGGTTCATGGCGCCCGTCTTTGCGAGTGTGTGTGTGTGTGTGTGTGTGTGTGTGTGTCACACACACACACACACACACACACACAGGCCTTCCCTCGGGCCCGGCCAGAGCCCAGCTCCAGCTGTCCCTGCAGAGACAGGACGGGAGGGGGTGGGGTCACCCTCTAGCGGAGAGCCTGGCGGCCCAGTGAGCGGGGCAGGCTCGGGAGCTCGGTCTGCCACGCACAGGTTCCACCCCAGAGCCCGTGGTCCCCCTCCCCTCGCTTCCCAGTGCCTGAGGGATGGGAGAATCAGAGCTGTGAGCCTTAGCTTTGTAGAACTGAAAGGGTTTGTCGAGTTGCTTGACAGAACGCCGTCTGCACACACAGGTGGGTTGGATGCTTCTTACTAGCCGGGCCGGGGGCAGCCGGGCCGGGGGCAGCCGGGCTGGCATCCACTTCTGGATGCAGATCAGCCCGTGCCATCCCGGGTGCCCGTCCTTGCCTCTCGGAAACCCCGCCCTGCCACTTGCAGAAGGCCCTCCAGCGGCTGCCTGGCGCCACGCACAGGCTAACTCCGTGTGCCGCCACGTGTCCTTTTTATAAGTACGACTCGACCGCAAACACTGTCGTCACCCCAGAGAAGAAACCCCGGTAACTGCTCCCTCCCCTGATCCTTACGCCGTGAGGGATGGAGTGTTCCAGGTGCACCTGCCGGCAGGTGCGCGGGCCTGGGAGAGCGGCCTCAGGCTGTGCAGCCGCCCGGCGGGCCGGGCGCTGGCCCGGGGAGCGGGCGCTCAGAGGCAGCCGAGCCCCAAGCTCTTCCTCGGCGCTCTGCTGGCACCAGGCCCCGTCCGGCTTGTGGCCGCCTGCGGGCTTTGCTGGCATTGCCCATGCCCCAGCTCTGCTTCGTCTGAAATGCCTGCCAGCGGCTGAGGCCGTTCACATGTCAGTGAAGTCTCTGCCGTGGTGGCCGGCTCTGGGTCTCTTGCTGCTCTCACCGGTCTCCAGCCGTGGGCATCGAGCCGGGCACTGGCCCTGCCGCAGGGTGCCAGGCCTGCCAAGGCTGACTGCCCTCTTCCCGCCCTTTTCCCGCAGTGCATGGACCGGAGCATCGCCCTCACACAGGCGCGCTACCTGGAGCGAGAAGAGAAGTGCCTGCCGCCTCCCAGGTTGGTGGACGTGGAAGTGTGCCTCACTTCATTCCTTCTCTGAGTCTGTGACGTGTCATGGTCTGAAGTTTCTGAAAGGCTATCACAGAGCAAGGAAGCATTTCGTCATTACAATGAGCACACCAGCTGTTGTCTGTTTCAAGCTAGATGTTTGCACATTTTACCTGAAAAGCCCCAGGACCACTGAGAAATGCCTGCCCGCCCCTCACGGCGTGCGGTGCGAGGCAGTGTCCACAAACGCTTCCAGAGCCCAGGGAACCGCGAGGGGATCGCAGGGCAGGAGCCAGCGTGGGTTAACACCCGGCCCCCCTCTGCCCGCGTCCGGTGCCGTGGAAGGAGGGAGACCCTGAGGCATGGTGTGCAGGGCCACGGCATGGGGTCAGCGAGGTCACGGGTAGCCAGGGAGGACTCGGGCTTCCGAGAGCAGCTGACATGGAAGCTGAGCCCAGAAAATGGGATATGGCAGAGGACCTGGTGAGCATGGAGGCTTCTAGAAGGGAGTAGAGCACGTGGCCTGGCGGCCCCGGTGCAGGAGGGAGGCAGAGCCGAGCGCGAAGGGCAGCGAGCGTGGAGACGATGGCCCCGGAGACCTCGTCCATGGAGCTAGAGACGGGCTGCCTGGCCGCAGGCCCCTAGCCCAGGCCGCGAGCACCCTTAGGACCTGCCCTCCGTCCTCGCTGCCCGGCAGAGGTGTGACTAGAGCCAGGACAGGGCCGGTGGCTTCCTGCCCTGGGCTCTATGCCCGGCCAGTGCAGCTCAGCAGGTGTGTCCAGTCGATGCAGCAGGCAGAACTGCTCTGAGGAGCTGACATTTGTCTTCAGTTTTCTGCAAACTTGAAAATGTTTGCCTCCCTGCAAAATACTGTAGAGCACATGTGTCAAACACAAGGCCCGCGGGCCAAATCCGTCCCGCCAGGCCTTGCAATGTGGCCCGCACCGCGCTGTCATCACTGCACTCCGCTGCGTTTCCATCACAATGACAGTTTCTGACTGTTCAGTAAACCATTCGGCCCGCGATTTAGGCTGGATTTTAGATTTGGCCCCTTCTCTGATTGAGTTCGACACCCCTACAGTGTAGAGCTTCCACATGGCTTCCTGAGGCACCGACAGGAGCCGCTGCAGCCCGTTCACTGGAGGCATTGGAACTTGGCCTGGGGTCTGGGGCTGCGGAAGCAGTAGTTTGTGTAAAAGACCAGGTTTCCTGCGTCCCTGGGCGGAGCCCGCCAGGTCAGTCGAGCAGACACACACCCCGTCAGGCAGGAGCCACGAGCTCCCGGGACAGCCGTGTCAGACACGGGGCGGGAGGACAGGGCCCTGCCCCTCACCTCTGCCGGGAGCGCAGCTGCAGGCTCAGGTCGCTGATGCACAAAGCAGACGTCTGTGTCTTCCTCTTCTCGCAGCATTAGGGTGGTGGTCACTGTGGAGCAGACGGAAGAGGAGCTGGAGAAGGCCGCGTCCACCATCAAGGAGGTCGCCCAGGCGGTCCTGGGCTAGTCCCGCAGGCTCGGACGGGCCGGCACAGCCGGCTGCGCACAGCGGAGGTCTGCACCGCCGCGTCGCCGGCACGGCGGCTGCCGCCTCGGCATGACCGTGCGGAGGATGCTGGTTATTTTTCCAGAGGAAACACATCTAAAAGCCCAGGAACTGGTGGTGGTTTTTAAGGAAAACTGGTGAAAGCATACAACTGCATGGGATCATACTGTTTAGTGCTTTCTAAATGTTCATTGTACCAGTATTTTATGTTCTTCCTTTTGTTGTTGTTTAAAAATGGAGCTTCAGTTACCGCCCCTCCCTCCGGTGAGACTGGGCGCTCCTCAGGCTTCCAGGGAGTGGCCGTACGGCCTGGAGGAGCCGCCTGCGGGGAGCTCCGGTGGCTGACACTGGAGACTGCGGTTATTCTGCACGTCCGAGCCTTTTACAAACCTGAGGGCCCGTTCGCCAGCCAGCCAGCCAGCCAGCCTCGCTACCCAGAGACGAGCCTCGAGACTTCCTGTGTGCGAATGTACACCAGATCCTGTCCTGTCTCCGTTTGTTACGTGTGGTCCTAACCTTCCGTAGGGAGAGGGTTATTGTGCCGATCCCAAAACATGAATCATGGCCTCGGGCTTCTAGAATGTATTGGATGGATTCCTGGGGACATGGAACTACAGGCTTTTTCTCAGCTAAGGAAAATGAGAAGGTTTTTCTTTTCTGTTTTTGATTCCAAATATCCAGAAATAATACAAAGCACTAAAGATTAAATTAGGAAGCTGTACCTCAGCTGTTTTCCCTTGGCAAACCCAGTGAGGTGGTGGGAATGTTCATTATAGCACCCATGGTGCATAAGTATTACGCCTTTTCTCCATCTTACTAACGGTGAAGGAGTAAAATTGTAGAAATGTCGTTTTTATAACCTGTGTTCGCCATCCTTTCAAGTAACACCCTTTTAGAACGTGGTTCTGCTTTTGCTTGAGGTGCTTCGTCCATACGCCTGCTACTGCTCACAGGTGCAGGCTTTTCGCAGGGGAATCTTTTTTAATGGAAATAAAGTTACATTCCTGATAACGAGTCTGTATTTGTATGTAATATATTCAACAGAACATTCTCTTGATTTTACTTTTCTATAAATCTAGGATGTTATTTTTGTGGGAGTTGGGTGAGGGAGAAAAATATTAATTTCTTAGTACTGTAAAAAGTGTCAGATGTTTGGTGCTGCATAATTTCAATAATGTATCTGAAATCTCCTAGCTTCCCCTCATTTAAGCCTTGGCCACATAGAACTACAAACGTACAAGAACCCACTAGTTTGTAAATGGTAAGGAACTTCTAAACGGCTTTGTACTTTCCAAGTCAAAATTGTAACAGCTGTGTTTATTGCTACTTCTAAAAAGTGATTGTAAATTCCCGAGTAAGATGGTAGAGCACATTATTTAACTTCAATCCTCAAAAAAAGCCAACATTTTAAACAAAAATAATTTTAATTATTTCTGTAAAATGACTACAATCCAGTAAGGTAAATACCAAAAAACGTCAGCGAGGCAAAGTGCTGAGAGGGGCGGCTGCGACGGGAGCGCAGGGGCACAGGCCAGGGCTGGATCACGCACTGCCCTCCCTGTGCCCGCAGGGAGGTGCACTCAGGGAAACGGACAGAGAGCCCACGCCCGCTGCGCTGGCCGCTGTGCACGGCCGGCGGTGACGTGCCACCAGGTGTGAGACCAGTTCGGTCCGGTAATGTGGGTGGGAAAGGTGCTGCTGCACACCTGTGAGATAAACAAAATCTGATAAGTGGGCCTGATGCCATCTTCCTGTGGACGTGAAACCTTACTTACCGAAGTAGAGGTGTTTGAGCATGCTGGTTATCTCCATCCAGACTCCTCATGAAGACAGCAGATAAAGCCATCCGAGCCACACCTACTCTGTGGATTACGCTGTAGAGAACACTTACACTTCATTTCCCTGCTTACTGACTGGGAGGCTTAAGGAAAATGAAACAAAGATAAATAAATAAAAATTCAACAGCAGTATACAAGGCAAAACAAAAGTGAAGCTGCATTTTGAAGAGATTTAATGAAAAAAAATGAATGTGAATCAAGGTCTTTATATCCAGAAAAGCTATCTTTCAAGTAACATGTTTATAGAAAAACAAAATTAGAGTTCAGCCAGGCTGGAGTGGGTCAGTGGTTGAGCATCGACTTATGAACCAGGAGGTCAAAGTTCAGTCCCTAGTCAGGGTGCATATGGGAGGCAGCCAGTCTCTTAAAATCAATAAATATATCTTCCAGTGAGTTTTTCTTTTTAAAGAATTATAATGGGAAATTTCAGCAAAAGGACAAATAGTAGTAATGGATATATTTAATGAAAGTAAAGATGTGACAAGTAGAAAATATATGTTATTCTGACCAAGTAGAAAAAAGTGATGATACTAATAAAATATGGAAGGAAAACTTCAAATAAGCTCATTGTGTAGATACAAGAGACAAACCTAAACTCATGATTCAAAAAGGCTAAACCTAAAAGAAAATGGAGCCCTCGCTGGTTTGCTCAGTGGTTAGAGTGAAAGATCGTGGGTTCCATTCCAGTCAAGGGCACATACCTCCGTTGCAGGCTGGTCACCAGTCTCAGTTGGGACACGTGTAGGAAGCAACCAATCAATTTGTCTCACATCGATGTTTCTGTCTTCTCCCTCCCCTCTTTCTGTTCTTTCTAAAAAAAATCAATGGAGAAACTGTCCTAAGGTGAGGATTAGCCAAAAAAGTCAGAAATGATCATCCTGATAGCACAAGGCATAATTCAAGCCAATAGACATTAAATATGTATTGTTAAAAAGCACAATTAAAAATAATATCAATTACAAATAATTTTGCACTATCACAACCCACACCCAAAGCATATACTATATAGATTCAACGGAATATAGAAATACACTTAAGAGTAGGAGGTTTGAACTTTATCTGTGGATAGAGCGTCAGCTGTGCATTGAAAGGTCCCATGTTCGATTCCGGTCAAGAGCATGTACATTGGTTGCGGTCACATCCCCAGTAGGAGGCATGCAGGAGGCAGCTGGTTGATGTTTCTCTCTTATCCATGTTTCCAGCTCTCTATCCCTCTCCCTTCTTTTCTGTGAAAAATCAATAAAATATATTTTTTTTAAAAGAAAGAAAAATTCTAGATTGAGCAAAAACTCAAGTTTTGACATTTAGAGAACACACCAAGTGCCAAGCAGAAAAAATTTAAAGACATATGCCTGGGTACATACAAGTGTGAGCCACGGCTAAGGGACTCTAAATATTGAAACATAGTTCAATATTGCGGGGGGAGCAAAGTGAGCAGCCCCTGAAAATTTAGCTCAATTCTTCCACCTCTGTGGTTCTCAGAAGATTCTCGGGAGCCGCTGCTTTTCTCATGGATCCCTAGAAGCTCCCTCCCGCTTCCACTCTGTAGCCATGTGGTGAGAGTTCTGTTGAGCAACCTGAGACCCTATTCTGAATTCAACATCTGGCCACGTGTTCTAACTGCCATCGGTGAATGATGTCTTCCTCATCTCTTGCCAGTGTCTTTCCTGGTGGACACTCTCAGTCCCAGAACTGCGAGGGAAGGGGACTCTGGGAGCATGGGGGATGTAGGGACAGTGTCCGTGCCTGGCTGACAGGAGACTGACTCGCTGTCTCTTTCCAAGTAATCATGTGCTCATCTTATTCCTTCTCTTCCATGCATGTTTTAATGACAGAAAGTGGCTTGGAGCCTTCTTGTGTGTGTTTCCTTTGCAAACCATCTTAAACTTGGAACTCTAAAATGCCTTTATAAACACATAGATTCTTCAGGTCCTTGCTGTGTTCAGCACATCAAGCTTAGAGAAAAAATCAAATTTGGAGAGGGTCAATTGATTAAAGACTGAGCTTATTATTCAGATTTTCTCAGGAAAAAAGCCAAGAAAATACTTTGATTTATAGTTTTATTGTCTTATCTAGAGAACATCTGAAAAATGTCATTGTCACTAACTCCATTTGTATTGTTTTAATAAAAATAAAAGGAATCTCAAATAATAGTGTGAGTGTTTGTTTTTGTTTTGTTTGTTTTTTCACAACCAAATACTTCTTACTATAGGCAGATTTTAATTATAGTTATTGATACAGCTCTCAACATTTGGTGAGACAGGCTTACAGTGAGTGTACCCTGTCACAGGTTGTTGAATATAACAATTGCCATTGCTGTTAATAACAAGTGTTCGGTGAGTACCTCTCCCTTGCAACATGTGCTTCAGATGCAGGAGGTACAGGACACACAGTCCGGTCAGGGCGGTAATGGTAACGGCCCGGTGCAGTTTGAGAGATGAATTGTGTGGCGCTGATCACAATGGATCAGCAGGGACACAGGCATTAGAGTCCTAAGGATACTAAGGTATTTTGGTTGGTCCTTATAGATTGATTAGGCTTGAACTATAAATTGTGGGATGTGTTCTTTATCTATTGTTAAGTAACAAATACCCAAGCTTATTAGCTTCAAACAACAGGCATTTACTAGCTCTGTTTCAGTGAGTTGGAAATCCAGGTACAGCTTAGTTGAGTGATCTTGCTCAGGTTCTCATGAGGCTACCATCAAGGTGCTACAAGGGCTGGGGTTTCATATGAAAGTTCAAACGGAGGAGCCACGTCCAGCTCAGAGCATGGTACTCGGCAGGCTGCGGGTACTTGAGGGCTGGACGGGGGCCTCAGTGCCTGCTGGATGTTAGTGGGGGCTGCACTCACTTCCTTACATGGCAGTTTGCTTTGTCAAAATCAGCAAGAGATGGAGTCTGCTGGCCAGATGGTGTCACTGTTCTACATACCCAATCAGGGGAGTGACATCCCTTCGCCCAGAGTCTGCGAGTCATAAGCACGTTCAAGGTCCTGCCCATTGGTAAGGTATGTACACATATAATACCTTAATTTAAAAAATGAAAAATAAGAGAATTAAAAGAGGACAAGAACTAACCTAGAGAACAACAAACACTGTCCATGGAAACTGCCATCAGCTGCACCAGAGATTCGGCTGAAATGAGAACAGACCATCACAATGATGACTGAGGTCTTTCCTTCCCTTACCTTGAAGCAAATGAAAAATCAACTCCTTGGAAATCAAAAGAGAATTCAGTTCCCTATCCACGCCCTCTAACCTCCAATGATACAAAGTACCTGTTAACAGCTGCCCAAACTGAGCAGCAGGGATGGTAAAGAGCCACCAGGCCCTTCTGGAGCTGTTGCCTGACAGCCATCCGGGAGTCCTCTGTCTATTCTCGGGCCTGAGAGTCTGTCAGAACCAGCAGGTCTCACAGGGTTTGCCCTCTGAAACATGAAATGGGTAAAGAATAGAGTCACTCTCCAGCTGAGCTGTGTGTTGTTTCCTCTGCAGGTATTTGTTGCTCACGTTCTGGGTTTGTTTAGAGTGCTGTTACTAACCAGCAGGTGTGACCTCCTGCAGATGGTCTACCCTCAAAGGATGCTTCATCTATCATCTCAACAAAAGGAAAGCATATCTATTCTATAAAAAAACGAGGAAAATACAGAGAAGCATAATGAGGGAAACAAATACCACCCACAATCACATCTCACAGGAAAAGCAGCTGTGAATATCCTGGTACATACTCCCATTTTTGCATGTGTAGAGTACCGTAGTTTCCGGCGTATAAGACGACCCCCTACTTTTACAGTTAAAATTTAGGTTTAGGCCTATATTCGCTGTATAAGACTACCCCCCACTTCCGAGGCAACACCAGTTCTTTTTTTAATAGACCGCCTCTCTGACTCTGGCCAATCAGAGCAGGCTTTTTACTATTATAGAACACAGTGTTGTCTTATATGCTGGAAAATACAGAAGAAATAAAATTATAATTCTATATTTTTAATGAAACTGAGGTCAAGTAATAAAAATTAAAAAAAAAAGGTCCTGCTCAAATATAGGAATTAGAGGCACACTGTGCCTCAGAGAAATAACCTACAGGACTTAGAGACACACTGTGTGTGCCTGAGACAGATGGCTGCAGGAGGTAGAGACACGCTGTGTGTGCTTCAGAAAGGCGACCACAGGGGTCAGAGACACTGCGTGCCTGAGGAAAACGACTGAGTTAGAGACACTGTGTGTGTCTCAGAAAGATGACTGCACACGAAGGCTCTCCCCTCCCCACAGAGGTCCTCCCTTCCCCTCCCCTCCCCTCCCCTTACCTCCCCGAAGAGGCCCTCCCCTCCCCTCCCCTCCCCTCCCCACAGAGGTCCTCCCTTCCCCTCCCCTCCCCTCCCCTCCCCTTACCTCCCCGCAGAGGCCCTCCCCTCCCCTCCCCTCCCCTCCCCTCCCCTCTCCTCCCCTCCCCTCCTCTCCCCTCCTCTTCCCTCCCCTCCCCTCCCCTCTCCTCCCCTCCCCACAGAGGCCCTCCCCTCCCCTCCCCTCCCCACAGAGGCCCTCCCCTCCCCTCCCCTCCTCTCCCCTCAGCTCCCCTCCCCTCCCTGCAAAGGCCCTCCCCTCCCCTCCTCTCCCCTCCTCTCCCCTCAGCTCCCCTCCCCTCCCTGCAAAGGCCCTCCCCTCCCCTCCTCTCCCCTCCCCTCCTCTCCCCTCAGCTCCCCTCCCCTCCCTGCAAAGGCCCTCCCTCCCCTCTCCCCTCAGCTCCCTCCCTCCCTGCAAAGGCCTTCCTCCCTCCCCTCCCTCCTCCTCTCTCCCTCAGCTCCCCTCCCCTCCCTGCAAAGGCCCTCCCCTCCCCTCCCCTCCCCTCCCCTCCTCTCCCCTCCCCGCAGAGGCCCTCCCCTCCCCTCCCCTCCTCTCCCCACAGAGGCCCTCCCCTCCCCTCCCCTCCTCTCCCCGCAGAGGTCCTCCCTTCCCCTCCCTGCAGGGGCCCTCCCCTCCCCTCCTCCCCTCCCCTCCCCGCAGGGGCCCTCCTGCAGAGGTGGGGCGGAATGGAAGCTGGTGGAACAGCCTGGAACACCAGGAATACTCCCAGGACCAACACGCCCCTCCCCAGCAGCTGCGCTCGCTCCTCCCGCTTTGTGATGTGAGAGTCCTTTCTGCACAAGGAGAAAATAAACAAAACACAATCATGAGCAAAGGAAAGTTCCCGCCAGGCCAGCTGGCTCAGCGCTGGGCACTGACCATGGACCAGGAGGTCAGGCGGTTCCTGGTCAGGCACAGCCAGGGTTAGGGTTGCGATTGCTGCTGGATCCCTGTAGGGAGCGTGCAGGAGGCAACTGATCAATGATTCCCTCTCCTCATCGATGTTTCTCTCCCCCTCTCCCGTCCTCTCTGAAAGCAATAACAAAACAAAACAAAAGCTCCCAGGTTAAAACAAGGTGATGGCTGAACCAAAGGGAAGTCACCTGGGTTAGAATTCAAGAGAGATTCAGAGCCCTCTTCAGAATCATTGTTTTCTCAGGCTCCTATGCTCCAGGGTTATGTCAGCCCTTTCCCCCTCCGGGGCTGGGGGAGGAGGCCTTGGAATGGAGAGGGGCCCTGGCTGTAGGGCCAGGCGCAGGCTGGCATCTGTCTCTGTCTTCTCTCCTGGTAGGAGGTTGTGTGGGGTCTAAATGAGGGGCAGTGTCCGGAGAAGCAGAGCCAGGAGACTGCACCCACGAGGCACACGCCCTGGGCAGCCCCGTGTGTGCCTGACCGGCAGCCGCCTGACCTCCTGGTCCATGGTCGGCGCTCCGACTGGCGGGAACTTCCTTTTCTTATGATTGTGTTTTGTTTGTTTTCTCTGTGTAAAAAGGACTCTCACATCACAAAGCGGAGCAACGCCTGAGTGTGAGCAAGCGCAGAGCTGCTTCCGGCTCTCCCTGCAGTCTCTCCCCAAAGCACACACAAAGCTCATCAACCCCTCTCGGAGTCTGGTTTCTATGACACTGAGAAATGTCTGTGTTACCATTTCTGAAACAACATAAAAGAGAAGGACAGACCGCTGGTAAGCTCTTTAGATATGAAAGTATTCCTTTTCTTTCTCTTCTGACTAACTCTGATCCTGAAAAATAACTTCAGATACAAACATTCCTGAAATAAGAAAGCGACATCTCAGCTGCTGAGCGCTGGGCTTACACACACACACACACACACACACCCGTTACACCTCCTTGTTCCTGCAGGGAGCGGGGGATGGAAGCCAGGCCCTTCAGGCCTCCCAGGGGAGATGTGGGCTGTGGAGCGGTGGGAGGGGTGGAGGGGGGTGGAGGGGGCGTGGAGGAGTGGAGGGGTGGAGGGGAGAAGGAGGGTGAAGGCCGGAGCGGTGGGACGGGGTGGAGGGGGGTGGAGGGAGGGGTGGAGGGGGTGGAGGGAGGGGGTGGAGGGAGGGGTGGAGGGAGGAGGTGGAGGGATGAGGGGTGGAGGGGGTGGAGGGATGAGGGGTGGAGGGGTGGAGGGAAGGGTGGAGGGGGTGGAGGGAGGGGTGGAGGGGGTGGAGGGAGGGGTGGAGGGGGTGGAGGGAGGGGTGGAGGGGGTGGAGGGAGGGGGTGGAGGGGTGGAGGGAGGGGGTGGAGGGGTGGAGGGAGGGGTGGAGGGGTGGAGGGAGGGGTGGAGGGGTGGAGGGAGGGGTGGAGGGGTGGAGGGAGGGGTGGAGGGGGTGGAGGGAGGGGTGGAGGGGGTGCAGGCAGCACAGACCACCCTTCCAGAGCTCACTCACCGTTGACAGTGGGTTATTTTGGAGTAATTCCCATTAATTTAATAAATATTCATTGGAGAAGCTGTTTAGTGTCACTTACGCTTCTGAGGGAAGAAATTAAATGCTAATAAAACGCTCCAGGTTTAGTTTATCTTTAGTATGAACACCATCATTACTGATCAGGTATAAAAGGTGGCATTCTAAAAGCTTATTAAAATGGAGTACTGAAAGAGCAAAGTGGAGAATTCATACAAAAACGTATTTTTAAGTATTAGCATGTATTACTTCCCATGTTATCTCAGGATGCAAGGTCTGGGTGCAGTAGCAGCTTCACGGGGGGGGGGGGGGGGGAGAAGGGGGGCACCCCACAACCTAATTTACAATAATCAAGTCCAGATGCTGTTGCCAAAAAAGGCTTGCGCCATTCACCACCGTGACCTGGATCCTATTTCAAAGTGTCAAATCAAAGCGGTCCCACCAAAGACTGATTTCTTCATGAGCTCCTTATGCGTCTCGTCTCCCGGATATGAGATGTGGGGTCTCAGCCGGAGTGGGGTCCGGTCACAGACAAAGCCTGGCGTGGGCCTGTGGAGCCGCTGGCCCCCAGACGGCGCCCGAGAGGCCCCTGACGCTCACGGGAAAGGAGTGTGAGCTGGAGGAGGTCTTACTGAAACCCCACCGTCTAAGTCTTTAAACACACTGACGTCCTGTCTGCTAACCTGGTATTGTTAAGGGCGACATAGAACAAGAAACGTAATTTCTCTGTGAAATGCGGCCTCTTTCCTGAGGAGGATTCCAGCTAACGATTTCCATGCCGATGTATTTTGCTGAGTGTGCCTGATACTGGGTAGCACGTCTCCTTTGTGGAAAGCCCCGGTGACAGATAACACACATGCCCAGTGCACAGACAGAAGCACGGTGGCTGGGCGAACGCACAGCTGACAGACGGACATGGGAGCGGGGCTCGCTCCGCCTGGAGGGCCTGACCTGGCGAATGGACACGCCTTCCCCTCGTTCACTAACCAGGATGATTACGGACGGGCCACCACGTGCCAGCGCCGGGAGTGCTGGCAGCCAGGGCATGCAAACGGTTCGCTCTCGTCTCCATTGGCAGAATCTCAAATGGTCCTTCCAGAGCCAGCACACATCGACCCACCATCCCCCCTCCCCCGAGAACAGCTGGGCAGCCTGGGAGCCGTCCACAGACCAGGGGGAAGGCCGGACGTGGGAAGAGGAAGGTGGACGGGGAGAGGCCTCGGCTCCAGGAACGGTGATGTGAGTCACTTTATCCCCATGTGGGCGCCGGGGGCCTGCAGCCCGGAACCACCAATGGGCACCGATGAGCCGCCGGCAGGAAAGGCCTGGCCAGCAGGGCGGCCCGCCCGCGAAGCTGCCCGGAGCCAGAGCTGCACGACCTCCTTTTCCATCTCCCCTTCCACCAGCAAAGGCTGTCCACACTGCTGTCCACAGAGAGGAGAGGCCTGGCCAGAGGCCGGCAAAGAGGAACCGGGCAGAGGCCGCCTGACCAGGGCCCCGGGGCCCACTGGCCTTCAGAGCCTGCCGAGCTGACCCCCCTCCACACCGGGCGGTGCAGGGCAGCATCGCCCACCTGGCATCTCCCACCTTCACTCAGTGGCATGAGAAGACAGACCCACAGCTTCGACCCTCCCGCTTCCCAGGGCCGACGCCGGCCTGGCAGCACCAGGCAGCACAGCGCGGACCAGCGACAGCCTCCAACGCCAGCAGAGTAAGACCTCCCAGGACAGAACTGAACGGTCACTGAACCACCACCCACAAAAGTAGACAACCAATCAAACTGCACTTCCAAGGGGCGGCTGCCTGCTAACATGAGGTTTTAAGTAGCATTAAGAGACTCCTGACATAAAAACAAGCATGTCCAGGATACAAAAAACATTCACTCATTCTACCGAGAACCAGAAAAACCACACCTGTAATGAGAAACAAGTCAACCAACACTAATGTTGATATATGTTGAAATTATTTCACAAAGATTTTAAAATAGTTGTAATCTATATACTACTATATAAAAGCCTAATATGCTAAGTGTCCTACCCAGTGGTTGACTAGTCGCTATGATGTGCACTGACCACCGGGGGCAGATGCTTCGCCCCGTAGGTGAGCTTGCTGCTGGGGTCTGGCCAATCAGGACTGGGTGACATGGGGCCAGACACACCCCGGAACCCTCACACGGTCCCTCCCCCGACTGACGCTGATTGGGACGGTGAAATGGCCCTGAACATCCCCTATTGCTAGCCAGGCAGAGGGACCACACACCCATGCACCAACTCCCTCAGGAGTTTACCCAGGAGACTGGGAGTTCAATTGCTTGCTGTGACGTGTGCTGACCACCAGGGGGCAGCGAGGAACGTGGCGGGGCGACCAGCAGCAGGGCACTGAGGGAGCGAGGGAAGAAGGGGTGGGGGGTGCGGAGGCAGGGAGGCAGGGGAACCGCACAGTGGTGGCACAAGGGCAGTGAGGGAAGGAAGAGATGGGGAGGCGGGCTCTGATTGCTGGCCACACCCAGGGACCCCACCTGTGCACCGGGCCTCCAGTGCTCCAACAAACAATTTCAATTTCCGTGGAAACAAATGAAGAAAATAGAAAATCTCCACAAATAAGTAGCAGTTATACTAAACAGCCATATGGGAATTGTAGAACTAAAAAATATAGTAACTAAAATTTTAAAAATTCACTCCATGGACTCAATAGTAGAGTAGACACGACAGGGGTTATAATCTAAGGACCTGAAGACAGATCAGTGGAATTTATTCAATCTGAACAAACAGAATGGGGGAAAAAGATGAATGGCGCTCCGCAGATCTGTGAAGCTCATGTCTAACTAAATAACTAACATACCATCATGCATCGCAGAGGAAAAGAGAACGAGGTGTGTGGAAAATAGTCAAAGAAATAATGGTTTATAACTCTCTAAATTTAGCAAGACACACAAAACTAGGGATTCAAGAAGGTGAGGGAAACCCAAAGAGAATAAACTCAAAGAAAAACACATCATCATTAAACTCCTGAAAAGCTAAAAAGAGCGAGAGAGCAAGCAAAGTGATGCACTGCCTATAGAGGAAGTCCAAGTGATTGACACCAGATCTCTTATCTGAAACCATCAAGGCTGGAAGTTAGTGGCTCATTTTTCAACTATTAAAAGAAAACAACTGCCAACCATGAATCACGTACCTGGCAAAACTACCGTTCAAAAATGAAGGGGAAATCAGACTTCTCAGCTACAGAAAAACTAAGAGAATTTGTTGGTAGCAGACCTACCTTTAAAGGTTGGCTGAAGGAAGCTCGCAAATACTGTTTGTTTGTTTTTTGTTTGTTTGTTTGTTTGTTTTTAAATATATATATATATTATTGATTTTTAACAGAGAGAAAGGGAGAGAGATAGAGAGCTAGAAATGTCGATGAGAGAGAAACATCGACCAGCTGCCTCTTGCACACTCCCTACCAGGGATGTGCCCGCAACCAAGGTACATGCCCTTGACCGGAATCTAACCCGGGACCTTTCACTCTGCAGACCAACGCTCTACCACTGAGCCAAACCGGCTTCGGCCCAAATACTGTTTTTAAATGTTATGGATTGAGAGGTGTCACCCAAAAATCCATGTTGAAACCCAATGAGATTATATTTGAAGGTAGAAACTTTAAGGAGGAAGTTAAGGTCAATAAAGGTCATAAGGGTGGGACCCTAGTCCCTCATAAGACTGGTGTCTTTCTTAGAAGAGGAAGAGACGCAGGGAGTGTGTGCATGTAGTCACCCTGCCATCTGCCATCCAAAAAGCGAGGCCTCAGGACACTGAACCTGCCCACACCTGGTCTCCCAGCCTCCCGACGTGTGAGAAATAACTTCCTGTTTTTTAGACTGCCTGGTCTGGAGTATTTCTTCTGGCAGCCTGAGCAGATAAACACAGAAAATGACAAAGAATAATGGAATGAGGAAATATAGAGGTGAACATAATCTCCTCTTAGTTTCTTCAAATATGTTTTATTGATTTCAGAGAGGAAGGGAGAGGGGGAGAGAGATGGAAACATCAATGATGAGAGTACATCACCGATTGTCTGCCGCCTGCACACCTCCTTCCAGGGATCAAGCCTGCAACCGGGGCATGTGCCCTCACCAGGAATTGAACTGTGACCTCCTGATTCATAGGTCAATGCTCAACCACGGAGCCACACAAGCCAGGCTACCTCTTTAGTTTCTTTAATTATACTTCAAGTTGGAAGTTCAATTACAACACCATTTTGAATGGTGTGTAATGTATGTAATGGAAACACTTAAGACAACTGTGTATGGTAAGTGGGAAGGGTAAAGGAACCTCAATGGAAGTAAGGTTTCCACACTTCACTCAAAGGGTGAAACACCGAGACCATAGGAGGTGATCAATTGCAGAGGTGTCAGGAAATACCCAGAGCAACAACCAATCAAACTACACACAGTGGTATAAAAATTATAAAGAAAGAAAAACCTATGCTCAACAATATTCAAGGAACTCATCAGATAGCAAGAATAACAATCCCAGAGGTATGAAAAATAATCTGGACAAATAGAAAACAAATATTAAAATGGTAGATTAAAGCTGTAACACATCAATGATTAATTTAAATATAATTTATATGAATACACCAGTTAAAGGATAGAGGTCAATTATTCCTCAGTAAAGATAGGAAAAATTACAACTATAAAAAATAGCATAGAGGATCCAAGATGGCTGCGCCCAGGTGAACACCTCGCCGCAGCCACACACAACAATTTCAACAAAATACAACTAAAATATAAAATGGACATTACCCAGAACTACAGGAAAGTCGACTGACTAGAAATTCTACAACGAGAAGCAAGGAGAATAAAATATGGTAGCAATCATACTTGGGTAAAAACTGCTGTTTGAATTTTAACCTTGTTATCTGACTTTGACCTTCGATTACTTGCTTAAACAATAGGGTAGTTTCAGGGGATTGACTCCCACTGACTCAGTAGCTTCAGGAGTAGAAACTATAGATAACCTTTAGTTCTGTTTTTGTATTATGGGCAAGATAGGGCCACATTCCAATGTTCAGCAAGGTATGACTGGGAACCAACCATGCAGGCTGTCCCCAGTCTTTAGAATTTAGTCTTTAGAATTTAGGAACAGATAAGGACGGCCAGTTCTTTGTCCTAAGGGGCCAATCAGGGTTAGCCGAGGCAGTGACATCACCGACCTGAGTAAAACCCCTGGACTGGGCGAAATTTGCTCTCTTCCGCCATGCTGCCGGCGTGAGTGGGACAGCCCATGCTAGCATGGAGAAGGCTCTTTTGTTTATTGCATCGGACTCGGCTCCCTGGTGGTCCTTGGGGATCATGAATTCATCTGGGATCCCCAGCCAGGACCATGAGAAACCCCAATCCGGAGAGCCTGACTGGCCGCGGTAGGTGTGTGTTTGTCTGTGTTTTTGTGTGAGCGCTCAGGAGGGACTGCCCCTCCATCGGGGCTCTCACCTGGGTGTTTGCCGGCTGCTGCGTCAGCCAAGGTTTGAGCCCGGATTCGAATCTGTAATAAACTCTAGCATGCTTAATCAAATTGGCTCCGGTGGTCCATCTCTTGGGGACTCGCTCCGTAGCAGAGAAAACCAGAAGGAAGCGCGGAGGAGCTGTAAAAGCCCAAGATACGGAGACACGTGGCGAGCGGAGAGGACGGAGCTGGAGAGGAGGGAGGCCGAGTGCCTGGCGGGCGTTCCCTAGCGGGAAGGAGATAAAACTCCGACTGTGTTGGGCCCCAGTTCTGACTGCTCTGAATCCCAGTTCTAGGCCAGACCCCGGGGACCCAGGCTCATCCATAGGGAGCTGGGCTGTAAGGCGGAACCCCGGGGGAGCAGTGAAAGAAGGTCCCGGCGGCGCACAGAGAAGGGACGGTCAGCTGTGCCACGGGATTACCCTGGCCGGAAGGAGACTGGGGCTCCAGTCTGCTCTGAACACCACCTCCAACTCCACTTCCAACTGAACTGAACCCCAATACCGGGCTCATGGGGGAGAGCATAGACTGTTTGGCAGCAGGCGAAAATCGAGGGCACCTATCTCTCAGAGGCGCTTTGCAGCGAGCACTGAAGGACCCTGAGACACAGGAGCCTTATAGGGCGGGGCTGACGGAAGCCAAGGCTGTAGGCTTTCACCCTGAAATCCCATCCCATCTGTAACTGCAAAATGCGACAACGAAATAGATCACAAACGAAAGAAATGGAGGACAAAAAGCGACTGGATATGGAGTTCAAATCTACGCTTATAAGGTTTTTCAAGAATTTCCTACAAAAGATGGATAAGACCTATGAGGATATGAAAAGAGATCAACTAGAATTAATAAGGAGTCATCAAGAAATGATAAGGGATCAACAAGAATTGATAAGGGATCAACAAAAAATAAAGAATACATTGTCTGAAATAAAAAATATTATACAGAGTCCTAAAAACAGAATGAAAGATCGCAAGAATCAAGTCAAAGATTTGGAACATAAAGAACCAGAAGACACTCCTCCACAGAAGCTAGAAGGCAAGAGAATCCAGAAAATTGAAGATAATGTAAGAAACCTCTGGGACAACTTCAAGCGAACCAACATCAGAATTATGGGGGTCCCAGAAGATGAGAGAGAGCTAGATACCGAAAACATATTGGAAGAAATAGTGACAGAAAACTTCCCCCACCTGGTGAAAGAATTAGATTTACAAGTCCAGGAAGCGCACAGAACTCCAAACAAAAGGAATCCAAAGAGGACCACACCAAGACACATCGTAATTAAAATTCCAAGAGCAAAAGACAAAGAGAGAATATTAAAAGCAGCAAGAGCGGAGGATCCAAGATGGCTGCTCGGGTAGACATCTAACCGCAGCAGCACACAACAATTTCAATGGAATACAACTAAAATGTAGAGTGGACATTGCCCAGAGCTACAGGTAGTCGACTGACTGAAAATTCTATAACAAGAAGGAAAGAGAAAACCAGAAGGAAAATCAGAGGAGCTGAAAAAAAGTCTAAGGTACGGAGACATGCTGCGCGCCCGCACACACGTGTGCGCAGAGAGGTCGCAGCCGGAGAGGAGGAGAGGGCCGGGTGCTGCCTGGCGTTCCCTAGCAGGAAGGAAATAAAACCCCCAGCCTGGGCTGAACCCCCGAACCGGCAGCGCTGAGCCCCAGTTATGGGCCAGACCCTGGGGACCCAGGCTCCGGCAGGGAGAGATGGGGCTGTGAGGCGGAATCCCAGGGGAGCAGCGAAAAGCAGGGCCCCCGGAGTCGCGCACACGTTGCGCGCAGAGGACTGAATGTTGACTCTGATGCTGGATTACCCTAGCCAGAAGAAACAAAGCCTCCGGTGGCACTGAGCCTCAGTCCGGACTGCTCTGAACCCCAGCTCTAGGCCAATCCCTGGGGACCCAAGCTCAAGCAGAGGGAGATGGGGCTGTGAGGTGGAGTCCTGGGAGCGCGGCGAAAGGCCGAGCCCCCGGAGTCGCGCAGATTGCTTGCAAGGGAAGGAATGTTGACTCCGATGTGGGATTGCCCTGGAGGGAAGGAAACAGGAGCCCCGGCCGAGTTGGGCCCAGTTTCGACTGCTCTGAACCCCAGTCCTAGGCCAGACCCTGGGGACCCAGGCTCAGGCAGGGGGAGATGGGGCTGTGAGGCGGAATCCCAGGGGAGCGGCGAAAAGCAGAGCTCCCAGAGTTGCACACACTGCGCACAGACGCACACAATGCATGCAGAGGACAGAATGTTGACTCTGATGCTGTATTGCCCTGACGGGAAGAAACAAAATCTCTGGCGGTGCTGAGCCCCACTCCCTACTGCCCTGAACTCCAGTTCTAGGCCATCCCTGGGGACCCAGGCTCAAGCAGAGGGAGACGGGGCTGTGAGGTGGAGTCCTGGGGGAGCTGCGAAAAGCGGAGCCCCCGGAGTTGCGCACACTGCACGCAGAGGACAGTCTGTTGACTCTGATCCTAGACTCCCCTAGCGGGAAGGAGAAAAAAAGCTCCAGACTGGAGGAACGCGATGAGGAGCAGGAGCCCCTGCCGGACACCAGCCAGCTGGGCACCAGCAAGGAGCAGGGCTACGGGGCCCCCGGGGGGGGGGTGCCCCTGAGCCTTCAACCACTGAGCGCGGGCAACGGAGCCAAAGCCGGGGGCTGCTTCCTGGGCAGCGCAGACCCTGGCAACAGGCTGAAGCAGCACAGGAGTCCGCGGAGAACAAAGGGGTGCCACAGGCCAACCTGCTGAGCTCCCAGGACAAGGAGGAAGAAACCGAAGAAGTTCTCAATGTGAAGAAATCAAGTGAGAGCAAAAGATAGTAAAATTACTTAAGAAAGAATACAAAGAAGATCTTGAAAAATCAAAGACTAAGTCAGAACTCAACTCACCAGCCAACATTGCAACATAAATGTGTTTTTTTTTAAAAAAAGGACAGAATGTTGGAACAGTGGCGGCCAGGCCTAGAGTGGCCAGGCACAAGGCAATGGCAGCCGGGCCCAGAGCAGCAACGGCCAGGCCCCAGAGCAGCAGCAGCCAGAACCAGAGCATCAACAGCCAGCACTGGAACAGCCAGACCTGGGGCAGTAGCAGCCAGGCCTGAGGCGGAGGCGGCCAAGCCCAGGGTGGCCAGTCCAGGAACACCCAGACCTGGAGTGGCCGGACCCGGAGAAGCCAGGCCCAGAGCAGCCGGGTTGGGAGCAGCCAGGTCCAGAACAGCAGTAGCCAAGCCCGGAGCATCCAGGCTGGGAGTGGCCAGGGTTGGAGTGGCCGGGCCTGGGGCAGCAGCTGCCAGGCTGGGAGTGGCCAGGCCTGAAGCGGCCGGGCCCGGAGCAGCCAGGCCCAGAGCGGCCGGGTCAGGTGCGGCCAGGCCTGGAGCAGCATCTGCCAGGCTGGGAGCAGCCAGGCCCAGAGCAGCCGGGTCTTGTGCGGCCAGGCCCAGAGCAGTGGCTGCCAGGCTGGGAGCGGCCAGGCCCGGAGCAGCCGGGTTGGGTGCAGTCAGGCCCGGAGCAGCAGCAACCAAGCCCGGAGCAACCAGGTTGGGAGCGGCAGTGGCCAGACCTGGAGCAGCTGGTTGTGGAATGGACCAGAGCAACAAAGGCCAGGCCCGCAGCAGCCAGGCCCAGAACAGCTCGCTCCTCACCTGCCCCTGCCCCAAGGCTGCCTCTCAGACATGGCTGGAAACTTTTGCGGGAACTTGAGTCTGCTGAATCAAGTGATGACGGCTTAGATCTGAATGTGTTGAGTTAGTATAGCGCTGGGGTGTTGATCTGTGAGTGCCTTGGGTGGGGCCTGGATGAGGCTGGTTGACCTATTTGGAAATGTCTTTTGTGTGAAGTGTATCATTGGGCATGTGGAGGTATTATTGATATGAGAAAATGCTAAGTAACTGATTTACTATCTGAAAAGGGATTTACTATCGGGGAAAGGGAGGGAGGAAGAGACTGGACATAAACTGTGCACCTATGGATGAGGACAATGGGGGATGGGGAGGGGGCGGAGGGTGGGGTGAGAACCTGGTGGAGGGGGGAAGAAATGAGGAACCTTTGTAATAATAGGAACAATAAAGATTGATTTTAAAAAACAAACAAACAAAAAAAACTGATGGCAACATATTAGTCACAAAATAGAAGGATTCCAATAGGTAAGGATAAATGTTTATTTGACAAATAGAAAAATCTAATAAATCATATAGCAAGTAAATATATTTTGTTTTACTCTATAAGATATTTTTAACAGATTACAATATAAGACCATATTAAACAGAAAAATTAGATCGAGAATGCAAGATACTAAATGCAAACGTGAGAATGCTTAAATTTCTAAAGTACTTTATAGCGTCCAAAGCATTTTCCTTTTGAATATGAATTTTATTTTTCTAAAGCTGAAGTATTTAATGAATGTTCAGGTAATGTTAGAAAATGATAAAGAAGCTACCATTTCCCAAAATTCAAGCACCTGGAAATAACCTCCATTGTCTTTCCATGAGCATCACTCCACACGCCTCACATGGAGAGAGAGAGCTGTATACCAGAGCAATGCATATGTCCTCCCGACTCTCAGCTGCTCGTCCGCAGAGAATGCACCATGACAATGTGCCTGGCACCCAAGCCCGTGGTGTGGTGGACAGACGCCTGGATGTGGGTTGCTTCTACTGCTTACAGGCTGCAGCGGGTGAGGACACACACAGGCCCTCACTCAAAGATGTGGGTCTTCTGCATTGGACAAATGTGAACAATAATAAAAATCTTGAATTTGAAGGTGGCAACGTGACAGCCATGGTACGATTTCTTACCCACAGATCTGAGGCCCGCAAAGGTGGCTTGGTCATGTTCCGGGCCACACTGCAGTCATCCTGTTCTAGGCCACACTGTGCAGTCATCCCATTCTAGACCACACTGTGCAGTCATCCTGTTCTAGATCACACTCTGCAGTCATTCATCCGTTCTAGGTCACACTGCAGTCATTCATCCGTTCTAGGTCACGCTGTGCAGTCATCCTGTTCTAGGTCACGCTGTGCAGTCATTCATCCATTCTAGGTTGCACTGTGCAGTCATCCGTTCTAGATCACACTGTGCAGTCATCCGTTCTAGGTCACACTGTGCAGTCTTCCGTTCTAGGTGGCATTGTGTAGTCATTCATCCGTTCTAGGTCGTGCTGTGCAGTCATTCATCCATTCTAGGTCACGCTGTGCAGCCATCCTTTCTAGGTCACACTGTGCAGTCGTCTGTTCTAGGTCGCACTGTGCAGTCATCCGTTCTAGGTCACACTGTGCAGTCTTCCATTCTAGGTGGCATTGTGTAGTCATTCATCCGTTCTAGGTCATGCTGTGCAGTCATTCATCCGTTCTAGGTCACGCTGTGCAGTCATCTGTTCTAAGTCACACTGTGCAGTCATCTGTTCTAGGTTGTGCTGTGCAGCCATCCTTTCTAGGTCGCACTGTGCAGTCATCCATTCTAGGTTACACTGTGCAGTCTTCCTGTTCTAGGTCACACTGTGTAGTCATTCATCTGTTCTAGGTCACACTGTGCAGTCATTCATCCGTTCTAGGTCACGCTGTGCAGTCATTCATCCGTTCTAGGTCACGCTGTGCAGTCATTCATCCGTTCTAGGTCACGCTGTGCAGTCATTCATCCGTTCTAGGTCACACTGTGCAGTCATTCATCCGTTCTAGGTCACGCTGTGCAGTCATTCATCCGTTCTAGGTCACGCTGTGCAGTCATCTGTTCTAAGTCACACTGTGCAGTCATCTGTTCTAGGTCGTGCTGTGCAGCCATCCTTTCTAGGTCGCACTGTGCAGTCATCCGTTCTAGGTCGCACTGTGCAGTCATCCGTTCTAGGTCGCACTGTGCAGTCATCTGTTCTAGGTCACACTGTGCAGTCATTCATCTGTTCTAGGTCACACTGTGCAGTCATCCGTTCTAGGTCTCACTGTGCAGTCATCCGTTCTAGGTCATGCTGTGCAGTCATTCATCTGTTCTAGGTCGCACTGTGCAGTCATTCATCCGTTTTAGGTCGCACTGTGCAGTCATCCCGTTCTAGGTTGCACTGTGCAGTGATCTAGTTCTAGGCCGGGCTGTGCAGACATCCCGTGCTGGAGGCTAAGTACAGCAGGTTATAATAAATGTGAAAAGTCCTCAAAAGGCTGAGGGCCCTGATATTCAGCAGGGCTGAAAATCAGCATTATATTACCCTGCTGCTAGCCAAACAGCAGTAGACAATTCTCCTAACCAGATAATCCTTTACTGTTTACCAAATCTTACCTTTGATATGCATGTCTGCTTTGATAAAGGGAAAATGTGTGAATAAAAAGCCATGGGTCCAAAGGTTCAGGGAGCCCACTTCACTAGAGGATGTGTCCTCTGTCTGGCTCCCCCAAAATGCCTTCCATATTTATATTTCTTATCTAGTCTCTATTCATTTATGCATATCCCTTCTCCAGATTCCTGAACTCTTGCTGCGAAAAGACTGTGGCAATCCCATTCTAGGTCACATTGTGTAGTCATCCCAGTCGGGCCCCTGGGGTGTCGAGGTCCCGGTCTGGCCTGTACTGTGCAGTGATGGGCTGCCCTGATGGGCCCAGGCCCATCACAGGGAGGACCCTCCCGGATCCTGGCCTCCACACCTCCTTTCCCAGACCTGGTGTGCTGAGGCTGGGCTGAGCCACTGGAAAGAGCTGAGGAAGTGGTCAATAGCACACTTTTCCTTCTTTCCCTTTCATCTGCTGGTGACACTCTAGTGCCTGAGGGCATTGCCAGGGTTGGACAGAGGCCTCTCCCTGGGGTCTGCTACTCTGGCCTCCAGGGAACACTTGGGCCATCTGCTTTCTTTTGGTCATGTGTGGGACACTGGGGTGGCCTTGGGATTCACAGCCAGCAGACATGCATTCTCAACAACAACCGGAGGCTGATTCCAAGGCTGTATGTGAGTTAAAGGGGACAGACACTCCTTTCCCCGGGAGTCTGGGAAGCACACAGGGGGGTGGGAGCCAGATCCCAGAGCCACAGCCCTGTGTGGCCTCCTTTGGGGTCCCGTAGGTGGTAAGAGATCTGCACTTTCTATGGAGTTTGTTTTGCCAAGTTGTCTCAGTTATGTAATTATCATTAAAAATAATAACATAGAGCCCAGCTGGCATGGCACAGTGGTTGAGCATTGACCCATGAACCAGGAGGTCACAGTTCAAATCCAGTCGTGGCACATGTCCGGGTTGTGGGCTTGATCCCCGGGGGAAGGGGCAAGGAGGAGACAGCCAATCAATGATTCTCTCTCATTTTTGATGCTTCTATATCTCTCCCTCTTGCTTTCTCCCTGAAATCAATAAAAATATATTTTAGGGAGAAACCAAGATGGAGGCATAAATAAATACCTGAAATTCCTGCCCCACAACCACTTCAAAACTATCGATACAACTAAAAGCCAAAACGGACATCATCCATAACCACAGGAAGGCTGGCTGAGTGGAAATTCTATAACTAGAAGGAAAGAGAAAAGCACACTGAGATTCACAGGAGCTGCAGAAGGCAGAGGTACAGAGGCACACATGCGGAGAAGACTGGCAACTGAGTGCATGGCTGGCTTTTTCAAGCTGGAGAGAGACACAAGCTCCCAACTGCTCTGAACTCCAGTTCTGGTGAGACTCTGGGGCCCCATATGCATATGGGGAGAAACTGGACTGTCTGGCAGTGGACTAAACTCAAGGGGAGCAATCTCTCAGAGGTGCTTGCAGTGATTACCAAGGGACACTGAGACCCAAGGGCCTCTTAGGGCAGGGCTGATGGGAAGCCATTGTTGTTTGCTCTACCCCTGAGACCCTTCCCCATCCAAGCTGAGCGCAGAGGCTTTTGCATATGATTGGCCTGCCCCTTTGTAATCTAAAATTACCTAACAAACTGCAGCTGGGTCAGAGAGACCCAGAATATCCAAAAGAAGGCCCAAGTCCCCACAGAAGCTTGCATTGCTTTACAGCTGGGCCTTATCTGGACACCTCCAAACCCCAAACAAAGAGGAGGAATCTGCAGATCTCTCCATAGCTCCTGCTGGGTGGCCTCAGGCAGAGGCTAAATTAGCAGCTCCTTGGAGATCCAAGAGCCAGTGTACCCAGGGCTCAGAGTAGGACCATTCAGATTACAACTCCTCAGATCCATAAAAGATACATTCAGGCAGCAGACTTGGTGAGCACCAAAAACCCACTGAAGCAAGTCTTGTCTCATAAGGGTGTCTCCAGCACAGAAGTTCTCCCAACGTAGACACAGCTGATCCTCACAGTCAATTGGCCTGAAGGCCAGTTCCTCCCAGTGTACCAACAACAATCAAGGCTTAACTATGATAAGATTATGCACACAGCCCACAAGGGGTGCACCAAGAATGTCCACCTCAGGTAACTGGGGAGGCTGAGCTATAGAGCACCTAGCACACAAAGCCACTCTAACAACACAGGGAAGCAGCCAAAATGCAGAGACAAACAGGTGAGAAATGACAGAAACTGAGGAAAGAAAAGTACTGGATATAGAGTTCAAAACCACAATTATAAGGCTTTTCAAGAATTTTCTAGAAACTGCTGATAAATTTAGTGAGATCCTTGAGGATGTGAAAAAGGACCAACTAGAAATTAAGCATACACTGGCAGTGGGCTAAACTCAAGGGCAGAATAATATACAGAGATCCAACAGTAGACTAGAGGATCCCAAGAATCAAATAAAAGACTTGAAATATGAAGAAGCAAAAAATACCCCCCCAAAAAAAGAAAAAAAGAAAAAAAAGAATCCAAAAACATGAAGATAGTGTAAGGAGCCTCTGGGATAACTTCTAGCGTACCAACATCAGAATTATGGGGGTGCCAGAAGAAGAGAGAGAGCAGCAAGATTCTGAAAACCTATTTGAAGAAATAATGACAGAAAACGTGCCCTACTTGGTGAAAGAAATACTTACAAGTCCAGGAAGTCCACAGAACCCCAAACAAAAGGAACCCAAAGAGGACCACAGCAAGACACATATAATTAAAATGCCGAGGGTTAAAGACAAGGAGAGAATCTTAAAAGCAACAAGAGAAAAGCAGTTGGTTACCTATAAGGGAGTGCCCATACAATTATCAACTGACTTCTCAACAGGAACTATGCATGTTAGAAAGAAGTATTCAAAGTGATGAATAGCAAGAACCTACAACCAAGATTACTTTACCCAGATTACTTTATCATTCAGAATTGAAGGTCAGATAAAGAGCTTCACAGATAAGAAAAAGCTAAAGGAGTTCATCACCACCAAATCAGTACTATATGGAATGCTGAAAGGTATTCTTTAAGAAGAGGAAGGAGAAAAAGGTAAAGATAAAAATGATGAACAACAAATACATATATATCAGCAAGAGAATCTAAAAATCAAGTGAATTAAAAATCTGATTAATAAAATAAACTGGTGAATATAATAGAATCAGGGGCATAGAAAGGGAGTAGACTGACAATCCTCTGGTAAAGGGTGTGGGAGTTGTGGGAAGAGACTGAACAAAAATCATACACCTGCGGAAACCGGTTTGGCTCAGTGGATAGAGGGTCGGCCTGGGGACTAAAGGGTCCCAAGTTCGATTTCAGTCAAGGGCAAGTACCTTGGTTGTGGGCACATCCCCAGTAGAGGGCGTGCAAGAGGCAGCTAATCGATGACTCTCATCGATGTTTCTAACTCTCTGTCTCTCTCCCTTCCTCTCTGTGAAAAATCAATAAAATATATATATTTTAAAAAATTGTACACCTATGGATGAGGATAGTGGGGGGGTGGTAAGGGCAGAGGGTGTGGTGGGAACCAGGTGGAGGGAAGCTATGGGGGGGGGGGGAAATAAGGAACAATTGTAATAATCTGAACAATAAAGATTTATTTTAAAAAACTGTTTTCCAGTCCTTCACGTTCATCCTACTTGAGTATTTGGTTCTGAACCGGATCTCTTGTTGACAGCATATATATGAGCATGTTTTCTTATCCATTCAGATACAATATGTCTTTTGATTGGAGCATTTAATTCATTAATATTTAAGGTCATTAATGATAGATACTTATTTATTGCCATTTTTATTCTTTATGCCTATATTCCTCTTTCTATTTTTTTCTTTTTCTTCTTACATATCTTAAAGTGCTGGTTTAATGATAGTAGACTCACTTAACCTTTTTTTTTTTTTTTTTGTCTGAAAAGCTCTTTATTTTACCTTCTATTTTGAATTATAGCCTTCCTGGGTAGAATAGTCTTGGTCTCAGATATTTGCTTTTCATTACTTCAGCCTACAGTGTTTCTGTTGAGAAATAGCTGACAGCCTTACTGGAGCTCCCTTGCAGGTAAGTGACAGCCTCTCTCTTGCTACCCTTATGGTTTCTTTGTCTTTAACATTGGCCATTTTAATTATGATGTGTCTTGGTGTGGGTTTCTTTAGGTACATCTTGATTAGGACTTTCTGTGCTTCCTGAACTTGTGTGCCTTTTTCTCTCACCAGTTTAGGGAAGTTCTCTGTCATTTTTTCCTCAAACAGATTCTCTATCCTTTACTCACGTTCTTTTCTCTCTGTTACACTTATGATGCAGATTTTGTTGTGTTTCATGTTGTCTCAAAGTTCCCTTGAAGTATCCTCATGATTTATTATTATTTTTTCTTTTGTTGCTCTGATCAAATGATTTTTTTCTACCTGTTTTCTAATCCACTGATTTCATCTTCTGCTCCCCCTAATCTACTGTTTATTCTTTCCAGTGTATTCTTTATTACAGATATGTCATTCTTAATTTTCAACTGTTTGTTTTTCATGGTTTTTGTCCTTTTTCATGCTGTTGAGCACTCTTAAAATCATTACTTCATACTCTGTTTCTGATAAATTGCTTCCTTTAGTTCATTTAACTCTTTCTGGAGATTCCTCCTGCTCTTTCATTTGGGGCCTGTTTCTTTGTTTCCCCATATGTGCTGTTTCTTTGTGTTTGTTTCCATGTATTGGATAGGATGGTAGGCTCCCAGATTTGGTGTGTGTCTTGTAAGACCCAGGGGTGTAGTCTCCTTGATCTGAGCTGAGTACTCTAGGAATGTCTCTTTTGTGAGTTAGTGAGCCCTAGCTTTATAATTGCTATTGTTCCATTTGTGGGTGGCTGACTTTGAGACTGAACCCTGACCACATCATGCCACTATTATACTGGCACTGATAGAACAAAATTAGACAAAAGAAAACAAACATAAAACAACATGAAAACAACCCATCCAACAACAACACAAAAAGAACAACAAAAAAGTATAGGGAAAAAAGAATAATAATAAAGAAAACAAGAGACCAAAATTTTAGAAACAAAAGAAAAAAAGAAGACCAAAAGAATAAAAAAGGAACAACAAAAAGCAACAGAAAATGAAAGAAGAGAAAAGAATAAATATAAAAAAGGAAAGAAAATAATAAATGAAATAATAATTTTGACAAGTAATAATAAATAAAATAAAATATTGAATAGGAAAAGCATGGAAAAATATAAAAAAGAAAAGAGTAAGAGAGAAAAAGTAGAATAAGAAAAGAGATAAGTAAGAGATATGAAAAAAATTATGAAATATAAAAGAAAAATATTTTTTAAAAATGAAGCTCACCTCTGCAAATGTTTGCTGCAGTCACCTTTGGATTTACTGTCTGTGGAACTCATTGGATTCTGCACATATGGTTTCTGAATCTGGCTACTCAGTGTGCTGCTCCAGGTCTCCCTGTAGGTTCTCTGGTACAAACTAAAATCAGTTGCTTTCCCTGCCTGGCTCTCAGCAGCCTGACTGCAGCTCTGCAAGGCAGATCCTCAAGAAGTATGGCGGGTAGGGCCTCTATAGTTCTTAGTTTGGCACCATGAATGTCCCTGCTCTGATCTGTTCTCCCTTTTCCCAGGGAATGCGCCTGTGGGGGCACCCCAGCCTGGCCACGGCAGTCTACACAGACTCATGTTGGCGGTGGTCAGGCCCACGGCTGTACGAAGAGGGCTGGCTCTCCTTCCTGGGGCTGCTCTGCTGCACGCACTGGGAGCTCAGCTCTGGTTCCAGTGACGCAGACAGGGCACCCGGCACAGGCCCATCTGGCTCCGACAGAAGCCCATCCAGGAGACACAGTTGCAATGTCCCAGCTCTGCCTGCTGCCCGGCACTCTGCCTGCCTCACCAACTAGGAGAGGTTGGAAAAGAAAGAAAGAAATCAGCCTTGCTTGGCACTCCAATCTTTCTGGGCAGCGGGTCCACGCTGGGGGGGTCTCCACTGAGGCACAGCAAGGTCCAAATGTCCGGGGGAGCGGGACAGGGGACAGACCTCCAGCCCAGCACCGCCCCCCGTGCCTCAGGTCACAGCAGGGCGGCAGAGCCGGCAGTTCCATGTGTAGGGGGAGAGATGCTTCTCTTATGCTTCAGGTGGGCAAGGCCGATCAATCCCCTTTCCCAAAGTCCTTACTCTGGGCTGGAAAGTGCGGCTTGGGAAAGACATTTGGGCCGTGCTGTGCCTCAGTGGAGACCCCCCAGTGTGGACCGCTGCACAGATAATGGAGACCCCCAGAGTCTCTGCTGGGGCACCAGTCAGACCCCTGCACTGGCCTGGAGCTTTGCCACGTGGCCTTCACCACAGACACAGGTCGAGATGAACTTCCCAGGCTGGTGTAACAGAGAAATTGCTTTTCTCCTGGGCTAATGCAGGCTGAGTCTTTCTGGTGGACAGAATCCTCAGGGATTCCCACTGCCCAGTCCTACTGGGCTCCCTTCCCTTCTCCATCACTCTGGATTGGGGACCCCTGAATGAGGATGAGACCCCACAGTCTCAGGGGGCGGGGTCTCCACTGCTGAGAATCCCATTGGCTTCCCACCCTCTCCACGGCTCCTCCGGTCCTTCCTCTGTGCTCCCTGCCCTCAGTATTTCAGACCAGGTACACTGCAGCTGGCTTTTCCAGCCAATTGCTCTGCAGGTTGGAAGCAGCCATCTTGGGATCTCCCTGCCTGCCGGTTGACTTTATTCTCTGCTTCTAAGAATCTCAGAGATTTGCTTGACTTCTAAGTATACTTTTAGATCTCTTCAGTTTCCCCTCATTTCTAATTCCTCTTATCTTATCTTACAGGCCACAGATAATTCCATGTTTACCTATGCTAGATCAATACTTTGAAACTTCAAGTGAATTTTGTTTTAATAAATTTTATGTGACATATACAATTTAAAATTTCTCTCGCCATTTTTGTTCTGATTGCTCTATGTTAACAGCAACCCATTTTTCTTGTATTGATGTGTGTGAATCTACCTAAGGCATATGATAGTAATTCATATTGGGGAGGGTTATTTCAGGGGAAAAACTCACTCAATTTTCCAGATATTAAGGGTTTCAATTTTGTTTCATTCATTGATTAGCTACAACTCTGCTTTGTAATTTTAGTGGTTGCTTTAGGGCTTCTATTATATTTAATGTATCACAATTTATTTATTTTTATTTTAAAAAATATTTTATTGATTTTTCTTACAGAGAAGAAGGAAGAGAGATATAGAGCTAGAAACATCGATGAGAGAGAAACATTGACCAGCTGCCTCCTGCACACCCCACTCTGGGGATGTGCCCGCAACCAAGGCACATGCCCTTGACCAGAATCAAACCCGGGATCCCTCAGTCCACAGACCGACACTCTACCACTGAGCCAAACCGGTTTCGGCTAATCTATCACAGTTTTCTTACAGATGATATTATACCACTTGACAGATAGTATGAGAACATTATAATACTATATTCCCATTTTCTTTCCTTCTTTATTTTATTACTGCCCAGTGAATGAATTTGTGCATGGGTAGGGTGGGCAGGCCCGCCCCAATAGGGGCCTAGCAGGCTAGGCCGGTGGGGGCAGGGGCTGTGGGTGGTTGGCCAGCTGGCCAGCCGCAGTGAGTGTGATAGTGAGCAGTCATTCCAGTCCTTTGGGTGTTCCAGCCCCTGGCTTTATATATATATATATATATATATATATATATATATATATATATATATATATATATAATGTTTATTCTTTTTTTTAAGTCCTTGTTGATTAAAGTATTACATATATTCCCTTTTCCCTCCACTGACCTCTTCTAGCCCACCAACACTCCCCACCCCAAGCCTTCACCACCCTATTGTCTGTGTCCATGGGTTATGCATACATGCCAACCAGTTCTTTGGTTGATCTCTTCCACCCACCCACCCTACCCTGCCTTCCGAGATTTCACAGTCTGTTTGATGCTTACATGTCTCTGGATCTATTTTGTTCATCAGATTATTTTGTTCATTTGATTCCACATGTGAGTGAGATCATGTAATACTTATCTATCTCTTACTGGCTTATTTCACTTAGCATAATGCTCTCCAGGTCCATCCATGCTGTTGCAAACTCTAAGAATTATTTTTTTATTACTGCGGTGTAGTATTCCATGGTATAAATGTAACCACAGCTTTTTATCCACCCATCTGCTGATGGGCACTTGGGATGTTTCCAGATCTTAGCTATTGTAAATTGTGCTGCTATGAACATAGGGGTGCATATATTTTTTCTGATTTCTTAGGACATACTTCTAGAAGTGGGATCACTGGGTCAAATGGGCGTTCCATTTTTAATTTTTTTCCCCTTATGATTATTTATTTATTTATTTATTTATTTATTTATTTATTATTATTTTTATTTTTAAATATATTTTATTGATTTTTTTTGCCCCCCTCTCTCCCTCCCACACATCCCCTCCCTCCCCAGAGTTTTATGTCCATTGGTTGTACTTATATGCATGTATAAAAGTCCTTCGGTTGATCTATTATCTCCCCCAGATCTTCCTCCCCTCCCCACTGTAATTTGACAGTCTGCTTGTTGATATACTGTCTCTATATCTATCTTTTGGTTCATCAGTTTATAATGTTCTTTATTATCCAGAAATGAGTGAGGTCATGTGGTGTTTCTCTTTCATTGATTGGCTTATTTCACTCAGCATGATGTTCTCCAATTTCATCCAGGTTGCTGCAAATGATGAGAATTCTTTCTTTTTTATGGCAGCATAGTACTCCATTGTGTAGATGTACCATAGTTTTTGGATCCACTCATCTGCTGATGGGCACCTAGGCTGTTTCCATATTCTGGCTATTGTGGATTGTGCTGCTATGAACATAGGGGTGCAAATATCCTTTCTGATTGGTGTTTCTAGTTTCTTGGGATATATTCCTAGAAGTGGGATTACTGGGTCAAATGGGAGTTCCATTTTCAGTTTTTTGAGGAAACTCCACACTGTTCTCCACAGTGGTTGCACCAGTCTGCATTCCCACCAGCAGTGCACAAGGGTTCCTTTTTCTCCGCAACCTCGCCAACACTTATCGTTTGTTGATTTGTTGATGTTGGCCATTCTGACAGGTGTGAGATGGTACCGCATTGTTATTTTGATTTGCATCTCTCGGACAATTAGTGACTTTGAGCATGTTTTCATGTGCCTTTTGGCCTTCCTTCTGTCTTCTTTTGAAAATGTTCTATTTAGGTCCATTGCCCATTTTTTAATTGGATTATTCCATTTTTAATTTTCTTGAGGAAACTCCAAACTGTTCTCCACAGTAGCTGCACCAGACTGCATTCCCACCAGCAGTGCACTTGGGCACCCTTTTGTCCACATCCTCACCAGCACTTGTTATTTGTTGATTTGTTGATGGTAGCCATCTGACAGGTGAGGTGAATACCCCATTGTCATTTTAATTGGCATCTCTCTGATAATTACTGACTTGGAGCAATTTTTCATGTCTCTTGGCCATCTGTATGTCCACTTTGGAGAAGTGTCTATTTAAGTATTTTGTCCATTTTTAAATTGGATTGTTTGTCTTTGTTTTGTTAATTTGTATGAGTTCCTTATATATTTTGGAAATTAAGCCTTTATCGGATGCATCATTGGTGAATATGTTCTCCCATAAGTGGGCTCCCTTTTTGTTTTGTTGATGGTTTCTTTTACTGGGCAGAAGCTTTTTTTTTTTTTTTAATATATTTTATTGATTTTGTACAGAGAGAAAGGGAGAGAGATAGAGAGTTTAAAAACATTGATGAGAGAGAGTCATAGATGAGCTGCCTCTTGCACACCCCCTACTGGGGATGTGCCCGCAACCAAGGTACATGCCCTTGACCGGAATCGAACCCGGGACCTTTCAGTCCCCAAGCTGACGCTCTATCCATTGAGCCAAACCAGTTTCGGCAGCAGAAGCTTTTTATTTTGATGTACCGTAGTCCCATTTCTTTATTTTTCCTTAGTTTCCTTTGCCCTGGGAGCTGTGTCCATAGACATACAGAGCTGTCTGAGATTTTGCTGCCTCTGGGTTCTTCTAAGATTTTTGTGGTTTCACGACTTACATTTAAGTCTTTTATCCATTTTGAGTTTACTCTTGTGTATGGTGTAAGTTGGTGATCTAGTTTTATTTTTTTGCACATATCTCTCCAATTTTCTCAACACCATTTATTGAAGAGGCTGTCTTGTGTCCTTTGTTAAATATTAATGGAACATAACGACTTGGGTGGGTTTATAGGATCTCTGATACGTTCTGTTGGTCTATACCAGTGTTTTTCAACCTTTTTTGGGCAAAGGCACACTTGTTTCATGAAAAAAATCACGAGGCACACCACCATTAGAAAATGTTAAAAAATTTAACTCTGTGCCTATATTGACTATATATAAAGTGATTCTCTTGAATAGGAATCAAATAAACACAAAGAAAGTATTTTATAATTACTTTATTATGAAATATTAAGTAAACAAAATAGTGAAAAATTATAAAATTCTTGTCTTGTCTGCACCTACGGCACACCAGGCAACATCTCGCGGCACACTAGGAACAGCGGTTGAAAAACGCTGGTCTATACAACTGGGCTCCGGCCTCTGTCTCCCAGGGAACAGCCCCTCCCGCAGCCCCGACTCCCCCCTCCCAGCCCGGAGCTGGCTCAGCTCCCGCAGCCTCGCCCTTCCTCCTGGCCCAGGTGCTGGCCCTCCGGCGGGACCTCCGTGGTAATCCCAGTGGACGTTCTCCCGCTTGGTTCCATTTCCAGTCTGGCCTGGGACAGGTCCGCCTATTCGGCCGCAGTTTCTAATTCAGTTTATATTTATTTATTTTTAAATTCTTTATTGTTGAAAGTGTTACATATGTCTATATTTATTCTTTATTCTAGTGCTCTTCTACCTACACTATAAACCCCCAAGACTTCTTCGGGTTACGTGGTCTTAGACCCTCGATTGTCTGATCCACTTAGACAATGTTAAACCCCTCAGCTCAACAAAACAAGATGAACGCTCCTCTGTTCATACGTGGGCCAGGGAGCCCCAGCTCAGAACGGTTTGCTGTGAGCGGCGAGGCGGGCCTGGCTGAAATGAAGCTCACCCAGGAGCATTTGTATGGATTCCTCATGATCTCAGCAATGTGCACTCACTTAAGTCTCAGAGTTCTGACAGAACTGCTAGGACTACACTGATGATTACAGGTCACTATTAATTACTTTTCATATGGAAAGCGGAACGCCTAATGTAGCTCACAGCTTTGCATCCCATGATGAATAATGATGCTTACACATATGCCAGCCATAGTGATGGATTTTTATATATATAACTTTTTTCAACTTTCTTTGTTGTAAAGTAGTCCATTTACAACAGGACAGTGAAAATTGCTATATATGGCAATTCAGAAACTGTTTAACTTGAAAATGTAATCAATTTTGAGGACGGTATGCGTCTTGTTCTATTACTTTGCTGCATTGGTTATATCAGGTTTATAAAAAGAGAATTTAGTTTTCATCTCAGGTGAATACTTAATTTCTTTCTCTCTTAAAAAAACATTTTGTGCTTTATTATTTCAACAAGTTCTCAATCTTATTGTTTCAGCTAGTTCTGATAAATTTTACTTGTTCCTGTTCGAATCATTTTATGAGAAGGAATCAGATTCCCAAATAAATGCTGCCAGGAGCAGGGCTGGAATTCCAGGCACAACACAGTTTTGTATGACCTGTGCCCCGAGAGGTGACCAGATGGTCCGTCCCGCGCAGCGGCGCAGAAGCAGCTCCAGGCGTGCCGCGCAGGGTCTCTGCGCAGCCTGTGGAAGGCCAGAGCCCTGGTCCCGAAGGATGGCCACGTGAGGTGGCAGCCCAGGGCTGGGCACAGACTCCGAAGGAAGTGGGGCACATCGCTTCCAAAGGCCAGATGGGACCAGGGCGCAGACCGGCCCCGCCATCCTGTCAGGGAGGCTGCTGGGCTCTCTGCATGGGTCTGAGGGCTTTTCTTTCTCGCTGTCATGATGTGTTAAGCTACACACATGCTCCCAGTGTTTTAGGGAAGAGGTGACCTGAAAAACAGAAAACAACACACACACACCCATTTGGAGCTCATATTGAGCTTATTAAACACTCAATAAGAGTAAGTAAAATATATAGTATTGCAGTTAATGATACATGCTAAGGAAAAAATAGAGCAGCGAGGGGGGTGGGAATAGGTAACTTTGGGGACAGGGTGGTCAGGGAGGGCTCCTGTGAGAAGTGCCGTCTGAGGAGAACCTGGAGCTGTGGGAAGCGTGCCAGGCTGCCTGTTGGGGAAGAGATGGCAGGCCGTGGGCACTGGGCCATGCCCGCTGAGAAATCGGAGGAAGCCAGTGAGGAAGGAGTGGGGAAGGGGGCGGAGGGCCTGGGGGCGGAGGTATGTGGGGAGCAGAGGGCCAGGTCATGCAGAATCTGGGGGCCCCTGGGAAGAGGTGTGTGTTCTCTGTAGATTCGGACAATTGCAGAAACTGTTCATGGGACAGGAGGAAAATATATGTTTGATTTTTTAAATTTTTATTTCATTTTTTTAAAGATATTTGAGAGAGAGAGGTGGAAGGGAGAGAGAGAAACATTGGTGTGTGGTTCCGTTATTTATGCTTCGTGTGCCCTGCCTCTGGAGCGGCCCTCAGTCTTGGCATATCAGGGCGGTGCTCTCACCAACCAGCTGCCTGACCAGGGCACACGCTGCATTCTAAATGCTTCCTCCCGGCTACCGTGTCATGCTGAGCGTGGACTTGGCAAGGCAAGGCCAGAAGCGGAGAGAGCAGGTGGGCAAAGAGCACTGACTGAGCTTTGTGATGACGGAGCCGGGACCATGGGGGCCATGAAAACTGGTTGGCTTAGGGGAACGCTCTGGAGATGGAGCCGGCGTGCTTGCTGGGGGGTTGACGAGGTGGGTGGGAGAAAAGGAGGAGGCAGGTAACCGCAAAGTGTCCGGCCTGAGCAGACTGGCCGAGGCGGAGAGCCTGGGGGAGGAGAAGCTGGAGGAGGCCGGCAGCCGTGCGTGGGCATTTCGCTTGGCTCTGCCCCTCAGCACTTCGGTGGAAATGTTGAGGCTGTCACTGACCATGTCACCGGGCGCGGGGAGCGCCCACCCCAGTGCCCATTAGGGAGCGGGCTACAGTTGGCATTCAGTTGGCATTCACAGAAGCAAGACTGCACGCCATTCCTAAAAGAATGAGACATTCCAGCTTTTAGAAGAGAAGGAAATGCGAGGACATAGGAAGGGGTTGGAGAGAGAATGGCAGGACGACAGGAGAAGACGGGGCTGCCACGCCGAGAAAGCGTGCCAATAAGATGAGGGTCAAATGCTATTGATATGGCAATGAGATTACAATTTATAGCTGACCCTAGAGGTCAGAACCCTGGGAGTCACACTCCCGTGACTAAGAGCAGGTTCTGTGGAGAGTGAGAGGTCACGTCCTGGTAACAGTGAGCCCAAGGCCAGTGAGGACTGTGGAGTGAGGACTTCTGAGAACTCCCTGCTCTCTAAAAGCAACGAGAAACTGGTAAAATGGTCAGAATCAACTTCCTAAGAACTGGGAATTAACCAAAGTCTTGTAGCACCCAGGGGGCATTTATGTAAGAAAAGCAGCCACGTCTCAAGGCCAGAAAGCGCTGTGCAGCTTGAACTGCCCTGTTCCCATCTCCTTCTCCGGCTTTTCAGAGGCCCTGGAACCAGCAGCCTGGGCCATCAGGGAGGGCGGATGGAAAGGGCCCTTTGTCAGATCCCTCTCAGGGAATTGTCATTGTTGACCTGTCTGGGGGTCCAGGAAGACCCAATTAAAGGGTGTCCTCGTTTGACCTGATTCAGAGCTCAGCCCGAGAGAAAAGAGCAGGTGCTGAGAGATGCTTGTTAAAAACATTTAGAGTCAATTTTCTAAGGTCACAATTGCACAAAGTTGGGGTGAGCTATAGGCTGACAAAAAGTTTAAGGGGTAAGCTGGACCATGAGATACCCGTAGGGCTGTGACAAGCTCCGCCGTTTCCCTGGGGATCGAGAAGGCTCTGCAGTGCGCGGGCTGGTGCCCACTCGGGCGGCATTCAGGCATCGCAGGAAGTGAAGGTGAAGGAGGGTGCAGCCGGGCTGAGGGTGGGAGGCACGCCCCATAGGCATGCGGAGCCTGTTGGGAGGCTCCTCACTGGAAACCTCTCTCTAATCATTCACTGGCCAGTAAGTGAATCAAGCAGAGGCCCAAGTGGCCATGCACAGCCAAGGCGATAGACAGAACTTGTTCAGAAAAGTCGTGAAACACACAATAACGAAGACAAGCAACAAGAACAGACCTGTGAGAGAGGAAAATCTCATTTCCAGGGCTGCTCCATTACTTTATCATTTAAAATGTCCAGTTTTTAACCAAAAATTATAAGACATGCAAAGAAACAAGGACGTGCGGCCCACACACCGGAAAAAAGTAGAAACAGACCCTGAGGAAGCCTAGACACTGGAGCTTCTGACAAAGACTTCAGAGCAGCTGACTTACTAGGTCCACACAACTAAAGACAGTCATGTCTAAGGAAATAAAGAGCCCTTCCCGAAACCGGTTTGGCTCAGTGGATAGAGCGTCGGCTTGGGGACTGAAAGGTCCTGGGTTCGATTCCAGTCTAGGGCATGTACCTTGGTTGTGGGCTCAATCCCAGTAGGGAGTGTGCAGGAGGCAGCTGATTGAGATTTCTCTCTCATTGATGTTTCTAACTCTAGCTCTTTCCCTTCCTCTCTCTAAAATCCATAAATATGTTTGTTTGTTAAAGAAATAAAGAAAAGTATGAGAATGAAACATTACCAAATAAAGAGCAATAAAGAAATATAAACTGCAAAAAAAAGAAAAAGGTTCAAAAGAGTATATGACAAGAGGTAAATTGATAAAAACACTTCCTATAGTGATGGGGACAGAGCATTGGCTTCCAGGGCTTGAGGGCAGGGGCAAGGGCGCTTTTGGGATAATGAAACCATCTGTATCCCGATTGGGCTGGTGATTACAGAAATCTATGAATGTTTTAAAATTTATAGAACTGTGCTTCCAAAATAAGTCAGTTTTACTGTATGATGTTTGAAAAATAACATTCAAAAATATCAAATGCTGATTATAAAAATAATAAAAAGAAAACATTTGTTTCACAAAAGCTAGAAATAAAATGCCAGACAATACCATATAAGAAGAAAAGAATTAGTTTGGAGGCAAGTTCAAGTCCCTAGTCTTGACCGTGGCCGGGTAGCTCAGTTGGTTAGAGCAGTGGTCGGCAAACTCATTAGTCAACAGAGACAAATATCAACAGTACAACGATTAAATTTCTCTTGGGAGCCACATTTTTTAAGCTTCTTCAAAACAGACTCACCCAGCCTGTGGTATTTTGTGGAAGAGCCACACTCAAGGGGCCAAAGAGCTGCATGTGGCTCGTGAGCCGCAGTTTGCTGACCGCTGGGTTAGAGCATTGTCTATATATGCCAAGGTTGTGGGTTCAGTCTCCAATCAGGCACTATAAGAGTCTACCAATGAAGGCATGTATTAAGTGGAATAACAAATCTGTGTTCTTCTCTCTTTCTTAAATCAATAAATTCAAAAATTCAAAAAATATGTTAAAAATGTTTCCACTGTTATTCAGAAGAACAGGATACTTATTAAATGCAGATTTAAATTTAAGTGTGTACATTTGCTAAGGATAGTCAACAAAAAGTTGAACTATAATGGATAACTTTCACACACATAAAGATAATTAAATATATTTAATTCAACAGGAGCAAAAAATGAAAAACAATAGAAATAAAGAGAAAGCATAATAAATTAGAAGCCCAAAATAAGTTATTAAAAACAAAATCTCATATATATATTAACAGATTAAATTTATCTACAGCATTGTAGACAATTGGATTATATATTAAAAATATGCTGCATAAGCCGAGGCCGGTTTAGCTCAGTGGTAGAGCGTCGGTCTGCGGACTGAAAGGTCCTGGGTTCGATTCCGGTCAAGGGCATGTACCTTGGTTGCGGGCACATCCCCGGAAGGGGGTGTGCAAGAGGCGGCTGGTCGATGTTTCTCTCTCATCGACGTTTCTAGCTCTCTATCTCTCTCCCTTCCACTCTGTAAAAATTCAATAAAATATATTTAAAAAAAATTATGCTGCATAAAAGGCACACCTCAAATATTTGGGGTGGTGAAGCACAAAGATAATTCAAGCAAAACAGAAAGATTGAAAATAAATTAATAAAACAGAATGTACAAGACATAGCTCTCCTATATAATAAAGAGCTAATATGCAAATGGTCATCACGCCATCATGCCAGGGGGGTGGTACCTGAGGCCAGGCCGGGGGACCTGAGGCTGGGCTGGCGGACCTGAGGCTGTGGGCCCCTCCCCCCCGACCTTGTGAGGCTTGACAGGGGTGGGGCTGGCTGGGTCTGTGTCTCGCATGATTTTGAGGTGTGCACAGGTGAGCAGGGACACGATTTTGGGTCCTGAGGTGCGCCCCAGACTCTGACAGGAGGAAGATTTTCATATGCATTTTACCAATTTTCTTTCATCTCTGATACTTCTATTATAGAGAAAGGGCAAATAGCAATATTAAAACATTTCCTCTAATCAATTCCCTTTTAATGTGCACAAATTTTGTGTATCAGGCCACTAGTATGTATATAAAAGCCTAAGCAATATTTGACAATTCAACCATTCAATTGGTAGCTATGATACACAATGACTACTAGGGGGCAGATGCTCCAACCAGTAGGTTAGATTGCTGCCCTGTGGGCTCTGAATCTTGTTCAGCAGCACCCTGGACCCAGAAAGGAGGGAAGAGGGAGGAGGGAGGAAGGACCCCGATTCCACATAGAATCGGCTGTGGGTTAGCTTGCTGCTGGGGCCATGTCGACTCCAGATATGGTTCACCGGCACCAGATTCCCTTTCAATGTTCACGAATCTGTGCACTGGGGCACTGTTGTATTATAAAAACAAAGCTAGCATAGCAATATTAATATTCTATAAGATATAAGTTAATGTATAGAGCATAAAATGGACAAAAGAGAATTTCATACCATATCAATTAGGTCTGTAACAAAGCCAACAAAAATGATTTCAACAGAAAGAGTTTATTTTAACAATATAAGTAGTTCATTGCTGGGCTAGCTAGGCCTGCTTAGGGACTCAGGATGTCAGCAACTCCTGGCTTCCTTCTTTCTCTATGTTATGTCATTCTCATGGCATCCTCGTGATCCTGAAACAAATGCTTTACCTGCAGCCTCACTCCTGGATTGCAGGCAGGAAGACGAAAAGGAGCTGTTAAGAAGAAGTGGTGTCTTCATCAGAAGTTATACACAGCCAGCCTTTCCTAACCAGCAGCTGCAAACGACCACCCGAGTCCATTACTGCTTCAACCCAAATGGGGTCCTGTTGCTAAAGAATAGGGGAGAGCACAGGTGAGATAAGCTACAGTGCCAAAGCCAACTGTAACCCAACTCGATAAAACCACCATCAACTTATGTGCACCTAACATACTGCTGAGAAATACAAAAGGCGAAATGCAACATGATTGCAGGAACACATTTACAAAATCACAGTCACTCAGGGAGTTTTGTTTTGTTTTGTTTTGTTTTTAATAAATTTTATTGCTCAGATTATTACAATTGTTCCTCCTTTTCCTCCCCATAGCTCCCTTCTACTCGGTTCCCAACCCCCATCCCCCGTCATTATCTCTCCCACCCACCCCCCTGCATTATCCTCATCCATAGGTGTATGATTTTAATCCCGTCTCCTCCTGCACCTCCCACACCCCTTTATCCCTGATAATCATCAATCCACTCCCTTTCTTTGTCCCTGATTCTATTATATTCACCAGTTTATTTTGTTCCTCAGATTTTTATCTCACTTGATTTTTAGATTCACTTGTTGATATATATGTATTTGTTGATCATAATTTTTATCTTTTTTCTTCTTCTTCCTCTTCTTAAAGAATACCTTTCATCATTTCATATAATACTGGTTTGGTGGTGATGAACTCCTTTAGCTTTTTCTTATCTGTGAAGCTCTTTATCTGATCTTCAATTCTGAATGATAACTTTGCTGGATACAGTAATCTTGGTTGTAGGTTCTTGCTATTCATCACTTTGAATATTTCTTGCCACTCCCTTCTGGCCTGCATAGGTTCTGTTGAGAAATCAGCTGATAGTCCTAAGGGTGCTCCCTTATAGGTAACTAACTGCTTTTCTCTTGCTGCTTGTAAGATTCTCTCTTTGTCTTTTGCCCTTGGCATTTTAATTATGATGTGTCTTGGTGTGGTCTGCTTTGGGTTCCTTTTGTTTGGGGTTCTGTGCTCTTCCTGTACTTGTAAGTCTATTTCTTTCACCAGGTGGGGGAAGTTTTCTGACATTATTTCTTCAAATAGGTTTTCAGTATCTTGCACTCTCTCTTCTTCTGGCACCTCCATAATTCTGATGGTACACTAGAAGTTGTCCCAGAGGCTCCTTACACTGTCTTCAACTTTCTGGATTCTCTTTTCTTCTTGCTTCTTCAGAGGAGAGTCTTTTGGCTCTTTGTATTCCACATCTTTGACCTGATTCTTATATCCTTCAGTCTGCTGTTGGATCTCTGCATAATATTTTCCATTTCAGTCAGTGTATGTTTAATTTCTAGTTGGGTCTCATTAAATTTATCGGCCTTTTCTAGGAAATTCTTGAAAAACCTTATAATCATGGTTTTGAACTCTATATCGTCCATCTCTTTCGATTGAGATCTATTTCCTTATCTTGGCATTTTTGCTACTTCCCAGAGTTGGTAGGATGGCTTTGTGTGCTTGGTGTCCTATATGGCCCAATGGGTCAGCCTCCCCAGTTACCTGAGGTAGACACTATTGGTGCTCCCCTTTCTGGACTGCGTGTACAGCCTTGTTGTAGTCAAGTCTTGATTGTTGTTGGTATCACTGGGCGGAATTGACCTCCAGGCCCATTGGATGTGAGTATTAGCTGTGTCTACTCTGGGATACCTTCTGTATTGGAGACATCTTATAGCATCAGGCTTTCAAAATTGCAAAAGCCTCTGTGCTCAGCTTGGATGGGGCGGAGTCTCAGGCCTGAGCTGACAGTCTTGGCTTCCCATCAGCCCTGCCCTTGTACACGAGCCTCAGTCCTCTGCCTTCCGCAGCTCCCCTGAGTTTCCACTTGACCGTCCAGATTCCCCATGCAGGAGCGTGGATGCCCCAGGGGTTCGCCTGGAATTGGGTTGGGTCTCTGTAGCCTGGAGCTTCTGACTCTTGCTATGGAGAGGCCGCAGCAACCTCCGCGGTCAAACCTCTCTGCGCTCACTCATTCTCGCTTGACTGTAGACCCTGCCTGCTGCAACTCCTGGATCCCCCAGTCTCACAGTCTCTGAGCCTTCAGGTGCCTTTCTCTACAGTCTGGATTCCACCCATATGAGCCAGGGTCCATGGGGTTTCGGCCGGGATTGGGGTTCAGTGCAGTTGGAAAAGGTTCAGTGCATTCGGGGACTTACTTTCCCCTCCCGCCAGCCAGGCATTTGGCCGCCCCTCCTGTCTGCGCACGAGTGTCTCCCTACCTCAGTGCTTTGCGGCTCCCAATCTGATCCGTGAACCTCTCTCCTTTCTAGTTGTAGATTTCCCACTCTGCCAGCTTTCCTGTGGTTTTGGATGATGTACGTTCTGACTTTTAGTTGTTTTGAAATTGTTGTGCTATTTCTTCTCCCTTCCTCTTTTTCACTCTGGGAGTTTTAAAAGCCTCTTTCAGTCCTAACCGGTTTGGCTCAGTGGATAGAGCATCAGCCTACGGACTCAAGGATCTCAGATTTGATTCTGGTCAAGGGCATGTGCCTTGGTTGCAGGCACATCCAGTGGGGGGTGTGCAGGAGGCATTTGATCTATTATATGTTTCTCTCTCATCGATGTTTCTATCACTCTTCCTTCCTCTCTGTGAAATCAATAAAATATATTTAAAAAATACTAGGCTTTCTTGATGAAAGAAAGTTTTTAACTGGTTTACATTCTAGCACAAACTCCTTCTCTTGTTGTAGACGAAATAAACTGTTCACAGACCAGCTGCTTTGTGACTGGTCTTCTATGTAAAGATTTCTTCTTTGACCAGTTTCTTTGAGTAATGCTGATTGAAATAATATCTCAACAAGCTTAAACCCAAAGAAGATGATAATTGTTTGTTCCCAAGAGTTACCATATGTCTATGGCTGCTAAGTGCTCGGCCCCTGCAGGCCATCTCTGTGGGGGAGCCCCGTTCCCAGTGTGAGCCCCCTTCGCCACAGAGTCCGCAGGGGCCATCCTTCACCTGCGGCCGGTGCGCACCGGATTGGAGCTGGCGCACCACACATGCCGATCCACAGAGAATGGCTGTAGAAGATCAATCTCACATTCGTATCCACAGAGAATGGTTGTAGAAGATCAATCTCGCATTTCAGTTTTACTGCATGTTAGCTTCATCAGTTCAGGCAACATCTATTTATTAAGTTTATTTTCAGAAAGCCCTGGTCCTGGGTGCGGAGGGGCAAGCAAAGGCGTGTCTGGCGTGTCTTCCCTGCCATGGGCCAGGTGAGGAATGTGGAAAGGACAGAGCTCACCACCCCGCAGACCTGGGCTGAGCTCAGCGCTGGACTTTCCTTTTTCTGTGAATTGAGGACATCATTGTGAGAGCAATGGAAGAAACATAAATCATGGCTACAACTTGCTCTTGACTTTTACTCCAATCTCCTTCCCTTTTCTCACAGAGGGCAGGCACTGTCAGCAGCTTCAATCGTATCCTTCATGTCCTCATTCTGTGCAATTATATGGTACAGATTAAATATGGGATGGTTTGCCCTGACTGGTTTTGCTCAGTGACTAGAGAGTCAGCTGAAGGGTCCCAGGTTCAATTCTGGTCAAGGGCATGTACCTTTGTTGCAGGTACATCCCCAATAGCTGATTGTCTCTCTCATCGATGTTTCTAATTCTCTGCCCCTCTCCCTTCTGCTCCGTAAAAAAAAAAAAAAAAAAAAAAATCAATAAAATATATTAAAAAAATAAATATGGGATGTTTTATTACTATTATTTTATAAAAATTTTATGTTGCTTTCATAGTTGTATGACTTGCTTTTTTCACTTAACAATGTGACTGGGAGTTCTATCAGTGTATATAGCTATCTCACCGTGTATGCTGTGTCTGTATCATGCCATATGTATTCATGTAGGCAGTCTCCTATCGAGAGACAGGTAGGTGATTTCTAATTTTTGCCATGAAACGTAATACTGTCCGTAATTGTACCTAGTCTCCGAAGTCAGCTCCCAATAAAGTCCACCTCCAGGCTCTGTCCTGACATAGTCCACCCCCACTGATCTGGGCTGACAACGGCTCACTGTGACCAGCAGAGAGCAGGGAGCTGCTGTCACAGTCCCAGGCCCAGCTTAAGGAGGACTAGCACTTTCGCTTCTGTGGTCTTCGGAGATGGCCATCGTGCGGGAAGTCCTTCTGAAGAAAGGCCGCACACAGAGCCTTGTAGAAGGACATGCCCACACGCCCTCGGACAGAGGCCTCCTGGCGGAAGCCCAGCTCCATGCGTGTGCTCGAATGCTCCACGCCTGTGCATCTGAGCTGCGCAGTTCTCTAGCGGAGCGGAAAGCTGTCGGCTAAGCCTCATCAACCCACACAACCTTGAGGGAGAATCATGGTTGTTGGACTCTACTGAGAGGTGGCTTTGCGATGTGGCCACACATACCTGCTGGTGAGTAATGAGCGGTGCAACTTCCCTCCCTCCCTTTCTGTCTACAGAGAACTGAGCGGCCCAGTTAGGACGTTGTCCCCTTATGCCAAGGCTGCAGGTTCACACACACCCCACAACGCGCCCCTGCACTCCCCCTCCCCCCGCCCCCCGCCCCTGGTCAGCACGCACGTTAGCTGACTAGAATCAACAATGAATGCATATACGAGTAGAACAGCCCTGGCCGGTGTGCTGGATGGTTAGTGTCAGTACACGCAACACACTGAAAGGTCTAGGGTCCTATTCCAGTTCAAGGGCATGTTCCTGGGTTGTGGTTCACTCCCTATCATATGTCAGGATGTGTGCAGGAGGCAACCAATCGATGTGTCTCTCCCTCCTTCCTCCCACTCTCTCTGAAAAGCAATGGAAAAAATATCGTCAGGTGAGGATTAACAACAACAAAGGGAACAACAAATCTCTCTCTGATCCCTCCCTATCCCCCTCTTCCTCTCTCTCAAATCAATAAAGTAAGAAATAGGTGTTCCAACAAAATTGGAGAGAGAGAGAGAGAGAGAGAGAGAGAGAGAGAGAGAGAAAGAGAGGGAGAGGATGGATGACAGGTCCTGGGGCACACACATCAGCATCCTGCGGAGTGCCCTCCGAGTGGCTGTGCCCACGGCACCCTGACACATGGTGACGGGGGAACCTCTTTCACTTAACGTGCTTGCCAGGTCCAAACCGGGATTTCATTTCACTGTGTTTCTCTGATCACTAGTCACATTAAGTGTGTTTGCCGTGTTTACTGGCCATTTGTGTTGCCTTTCCAGTTAGTCATGGCTGGAAGCGAGAGCAGGAGGCCTGCGGGCGGGGCTGCCGCGCCTGTCTTCCCGGGCTGCTCGGCCTCGGCCCGCCAGGCCCAGGCGCCTGTGCCATCGGTGCGCAGCTCCGCAGCTGGCAGACAGCGGCACACTCTGATCGCCCAGCCTGGGAGAGGCCACGCAGCCCGTTGCCATGCACTTAGGTGGACATCTCCTGTGCCCTCCCAAAGAATCAAAAGCCAAACACAGGCTTCAGCTGGTGTGGCTCAGTGGATAGAGCATCGGTCTGTGGACTGAAGGGTCCCAGGTTCAATTCCAGTCAAGGGCACAAGTCTGGGTTGTGGGCTTGGTCCCCAGTGGCAGGGCGTGCAGGAGGTAGCTGATCAATGATTCTCTCTCATCATTGGCGTTTCTCTCTCTCTTTGAAATTAATAAAAGAAAAAAGAAAAACAAGAGCGGCCGCGTACAGCCTGAGCAGTCTCACCCAGGTGGTGGGAGGTGAAATGCCCTCCTCGCCCTGCAGCTGGCCTTCGGAGCGCACTAGCAGTCCTGGCCCTAAGCCCCGTTCTGACCCCGAGCCCCATTCACTCACGTTTGAGGATCCTCCGTCAAGAGTGGCCGCCACGTAATCGGTGTGGCCTCCTGCGCATCTCTGTGGGACCTGTACCGCTGCGTGTGCGTGTGTGTACATGTGCGCTTGTGTGCGCATGTGTGTGTTGGGGGGGGACAGAACTGCACGCCCACCCATCGCACTAGCACAGCTCTTCAGCTTTTGCGAGGTGGGAAGAAGCGCCCCCTGCGAGCTGTGGGCTGTGCGCTGCTTGCCCGAATTTGGAAGATCAAGTCTTTCCTGGAAGCCAGGGGGAGAGCCCTAGGGGTGAGCCTGGCTCTGGGGTGGCCCCATCGCCCAGAAGGAAGAGAATGCATGTGTGCGGGTGCTCCGAGCATCCCTGCCCGCCTCCGGCCACCGCTAGGCCTTCTTCCCCTAGAGTGAGTGCTGTGACTCTGTGTGTTTTAAAGCCTTTTACGTTGGACAATTGGTATGAGGCTTGATGATTTTATAATAAACAGGAAGTGGTTGGAAAGGGCCCCCTCTGGCCTGTGCTCATTGATCTCGTTGTGAGTGCCTGGGCCGCCGCAGCTGCGCCCGCAGGCGGCCAACAGCAAGTCTTCGGCCCGGTCGGTGGGTCTGAGTCCGTGTGCTGCCAGGCCAGCCCTCTCAGGTGCCAGCCCGGGTCTGCCCAGGCCTCTCTCTGCAGGCTGCTGGCTTGGGCTCCACACCACAGTCTTCCCTGGGTGCTTGCCTCTGCGTGGCCCACTGCCCCCCTCAGGGCAGCCTGTGGGTGGGGCGTGCGAGGGACCGTGCTGGGGATCGGGGCAAGTTCTCTCTGCCTTTCAGACTGTGTCACGCAGCATAGCCTTGTGGATCCATACAGGTGGAGAGTTTACATTTGCTTTTAAGACTGAGAAATAAATTACATTTAAGGGGATTTGAAGGAGAGGAAACCAAGATGGCGGCATAGGTAGACACCTAAATGCAGCTTACCACAACAATTTTAAATTTTCAACTGGAAAACAGAGAAAATATTACCCCAAAACACCAGACGGCTGGCTGTGGAAGCTCTACCGTCTAGGAAGGGAAGAGAGGAGACTCTGAGCCTCAAGAACTGTGGAGGTACAGAGATCTGTGTGTGTGAAAAAGGTGGCTGCTGAGTTCGCTGCTGGCTTACTCGCGGCGTGAGTAGAGGGTGGACAGCAAACACGTGTCTGGCTTTCTTGTTCGGGAGGAAAACAGAACCACCCTATTGCTCTGATAGACAGCCCCAGTCAGGGAGAGGCTGAACTGTCAGGCAGTGGGCAAAGCTCTTTCAGAGGTGCTTGTGGCAAACAGCCATAACTGGGGGACTCAGGGAGAGGCTGATGGAGAAACCAAAGCTCGTCTGCACCACCCTGAGACTCTGCCCCATCCAATCGGAGCACAGAAACTCTTCCAGTGGCTAGCTTTCTTGTTTGTGAGAAAAACAAACAAACTCCCAACTGCACTGAGAGAAAACTCTGAGTCAGGAACAGGCAAAACTTGAGAACAGCATTTCTCCAAGAGCGCCTGCAGCCAATCTTGCGGGACTCGCCGCTAATAGGATTTTCCTAAGGCGGGACTGACAGGGAACCAAAGTTTGTCTGTACCACCCCGAGACTCTGCCCTATCCAAGCAGAGCACAGAAGCCCTCCTACCTGAGACACTGCTGATCCTCATAGCCAATCAACTTGGAGATCAACACTTCCCAGTGATACCAACAACAAGCAGGGCTTAACAACAAGACTGCACACACAGCCCACAAAGGGCTACACCAAGACTGTCCACCTCAGGTAACTGGGAAGGCTGTGCCACTGGGCTCTGCCAGGACACATAGCACACAAAACTATTCCATCAAATCAGAGAAGCAGCTAAAATGCAGAGAAGAGGCAGGACACAAAGGAAGGAAATGGAGGAAAGTAAAAGAATGGACATTGAGTTCAAAACCACAGTTATAAGGTTTTTCAAGAATTTCCTAGAAAAGGCCAATAAAATATACGAGATCTTTGAGGATATGAAAAGGAATCAACTAGAAATAAAGAACACATTGTCTGAAATTAAAAAAAAAAAATGTATATTATACAGAGTCCTAAAAACAGAATGGAAGATTGCAAGAATCAAGTCAAAGATTTGGAACACAAAGAGCCAGAGGACACTCCACTCCTCTGCAGAAGCAAGGAGACAAGAGAATCCAGAAAGTTGAAGATAGTGTAAGAAACCTCTGGGACAACTTCAAGCAAACCAACATCAGAATTATGGGGATTTCAGAAGATGACAGAGAGCTAGATTCCGAAAACATATTGGAAGAAATAGTGACAGAAAACTTCCCCCACCTGGTGAAAGAAATAGACTTACAAGTTCAGGAAGTACACAGAACTCCAAACAAAAGGAATCCAAAGAAGACCACATCAAGACACATCATAATTAAAATTCCAAGAGCAAAAGACAAAGATAGAATATTAAAAGCAGCAAGAGCAAAGCAGGTAGTTACCTATAAAGGAAAATCCATGTGATTGTCAACTGATTTCTCAACAGAAACCATGCAGGCCAGACGGGAATGGCAAGAAATATTCAAGGTGATGAATAACAAGAACCTACAGCCAAAATTACTCTACTCAGCAAAGCTATCACTCAGAATCGAAGAGTAGATAAAGAGCTTCACAGATCAGAAAAAGCTAAAGGAGTTTATCACCATCAAACCAGAATTATATGAATTGCTGAAGGGGGTTCTTTAGGAAGAGGAAGAAAATAAAGATAAAAATTGTGAACAACAAATATGTAACTATCAACAAGGGAATCTAAAAGCCAAGGGAATTAAAAAACCTGATGAATAGAGGAGGATCCAAGATGGCTGCTCAGGTAAACACCTAACCGCAGCTGCACACAACAATTTCAATGGAATAAAACTAAAATATAAAATGGACATTGCCCAGAGCTACAGGTAGTCGACTGACTGAAAATTCTACAACAAGAAGGAAAGAGAAAACCAGAAGGAAAATCAGAGGAGCTGAAAAAGCCTAAGGTACGGAGACATGCTGCGCGCCCACACGCACGCACGTACACACGGAGAGGACGCAGCCGGAGAGGAGGAGAGGGCTGGGTGCTGCCTGGCATTCTCTAGCAGGAAGGAAATAAAAGCCCCGGACTGGGCTGAACCCTAGAACCGGCAGCGCTGAGCCCCAGTTCTGAGCCAGACCCTGGGGACCCAGGCTCCGGCAGGGGGAGACGGGGCTGTGAGGCGGAATCCCAGGGGAGCAGCGAAAGGCAGGACCCCCGGAGTCACACACATTGCGCACAGAGGACAGAATGTTGACTCTGATGTTGGACTGCCCTGGCGTGAAGGAAACAAAACCTCCGGTTGTGCTGAGCCCCAGTCCCGACTGCTCTGAACCCCAGTTCTAGGCCAATCCCTGGGGACCCAGGCTCAAGCAGAGGGAGACAGGGCTGTGAGACAGAGTCCAAGGGGAAAGGCGAGGGGCAGAGCCTCCAGAGTCGCTCACATTGTGCGCAGAGGACAGTCTGTTGACTCTGATGCTAGACTCCCCTAGCAGGAAGGAGAAAAAAGCTCCAGACTGGGAGGAATGGGATGAGGAGCAGGAGCCGCTGCCGGACACCAGCCAGCCGGGCGCCAGCAAGGAGCCGGGCGATGGGGCCCTTTGGGGGGGGGGTGCTGCTGGGCCCTTGACCACTGAGCGTGGGCCATGGAGCCGAGGCCGGGGCCTGCTTCCGGGGCTGCACCGACCCCAGCAACAGGCTGAAGCTGCGCAGGAACCGGGGAGAACAAAGGGGTGCCACAGGCCAACCTGCTGAGCTTCCAGGACAAGAAGGAAGAAACTGAAGAAGTTTTCAATGTGAAGAAATCAAGTTATAGCAAAAGATAGTAAAATTACTTAAGGAAGAATACAAAGAAGATCTTGAAAAATCAAAGACTAAGTCAGAACTCAACTCACCAGCCAACATTGCAACATAAATGCGTTTAAAAAAAAAAAAGGACAGAATGTTGGAACAGCGGCGGCCCAGGCCTAGAGTGGCCAGGCACAAGGCGGTGGCAGCCGGGCCTGGAGCAGCAGCAGCCAGGCCCCAGAGCAGCAGCAGCCAGAACCAGAGCAGCAGCAGCCAGGCCTGGAGCAGCCAGACCTGGGACAGTGGCAGCCAGGCCTGGGGCGGAGGCGGCCAAGCCCAGGGTGGCCAGGCCAGGAGCAGCCGGACCCAGAGCAGCCAGGTCAGGAGCAGCCAGGCCCAGAGCAGCAGCAGCCAAGCTTGGAGCAGCCAGGTTGGGAGATGCCAGGCCCGGAGCAGCCGGGCCCAGAGCAGTCGGGTTCGGAGCAGCCAGGCCCAGAGCAGTAGCTGCCAGGCAGGGAGCGGCCAGGCCCAGAGCGACCGGGCCTGGAGCAGCAGCAACCAAGCCGGGAGTGGCCAGGCCTGGAGCGGCCGGGCCAGGAGCAGCCCGGCCCAGAGCAGCCGGGTTGGGAGCAGCCAGGCCAGGAGCGGCATTGGCCAGACCAGAGCAGCTGGTTGTGGAGAGGACCAGAGCAACAGAGACCAGGCCCGGAACAGCTTGCTCCTTGCCTGCCCCTGCCCCAGGGCTGCCTCTCAGACATGGCTGGAAACTTTTGGGGGAACTTGAGGGTCTGCTGAATCAAGTGATGAAGGCTTAGATCTGGATGTGTTGAGTTAGTATAGCACTGGGGTGTTGATCTGTAAGTGCCTTGTGTGGGGCCTGGAAGAGGTTGGTTGATCTATTTGGAAATGTCTTTTGTGTGAAGTGTATCCTAGGGCATGTGGAGGCATTATTGATTTGAGAAAATGCTAAGTATCTGATTTACTATCTGAAAAATTTAAAGTTCTGAAAGTTTAAGGTCTCTTGCCAAAAAGAGGTTTTAAAGCTAACACCTTAATTTTAATGGAAAAAGGGGAAGACAAGCCTTTCCCACCCAGAACAGGTAATCCAATTCCAACCAGCAGCTATCTTTAAACAATGTGTCCATTTACACTTGAATGGCTACACCTTTTGATAGCCTAAGGGCAAGTTTACATGTAAACAAGTTTGCTTCTCAATTCTCAGAGCAGAAAAAAAACAAGGTTTAAAATTATTAGATTTTAAAATTTATTCTTAGAAGTGTAAAAGTTTATTAATTAAAAACAACAACAACAACAACAAAAAGAGATTGAAAAACCTGATGAACAATATTAGCTGTTGATTGTAGTAGAGTAGGCGATATGGGAGGGGAGTGGACTGACTGTTCTTGGGGAAAGGGGGAGTGGTGGATGGGGGAAGAGACTGAACATAAACTGTACACCTATGGATGAGGACAATGGGGGGTGGGGAGAGGGCGGAGGGTGGGGTGGGAACCTGGTGGAGGGGGGAAGAAATGAGGAACCTTTGTAATAATATGAACAACAAAGATTGAGTTAAAAAAAAAAAAAAAGATACTTAGCCGAAACCGGTTTGGCTCAGTGGATAGAGCGTCGGCCTGCGGACTGAAAGGTCCCGGGTTCGATTCTGGTCAGGGGCATGTACCTTGGTTGCGGGCACGTCCCCAGTGGGGTGTGTGCAAGAGACAGCTGATTGATGATTCTCTCTCATTGATGTTTCTAACTCTCCCTCTCTGCAAAAAATCAATAAAATATATTTTTTAAAAAAGATATTTACTTATAAACTCTTTCTACAAGATTTTTGTAATTCAATAAAAAGTTTTCCAAGTTAAAAAAAATTTAAAAACCTGATGAACAATATTAACTGGTGAATATAATAGAATCAGAGGTATGGAAGGGGAGTGGACTGACAATTCTCGGAGAAAAGGGGAGTGGGGGGTGCGGGAAGAGACTGAACATAAACTGTGCACCTATGGATGAGGACAAGGGGGGTGGGGAAAGGGCAGAGGATGGGATGGGAACCTGGTGGAGGGGAGCAATGGAGGGGAAAAAAATGAGGAACATTTGTAATATCTGAACAATAAAGATTTATTTTAAAAAGGGGGCATTTGAAAGATACTGTAGGGATGAAATATTGTTGAACAAAATACTTATCAATATTAGTATTTTCATCTATTATAATAATCCTATTGTAGTAAACATGGTGATATAAATACATCTCCCTCCCCCCCAAAAAACAATCAACTATTATTTCTAACCACCTTGTCAGGAAAAATGTTCTTACTACATGTGTGGCATCATGGGAAACTTTTTGATCTTTGTCCTGGTTCCTGGTACAGAGCTCCTAAAACCTGTGATGTGCGGCTTTCCCTCACAGCAGTTCCTCTGGACCCAGCTGTGTTTACCTGATGAGGAGACTCCTGAGACCCTAGGTAACTTAGGAATGTGGACTGGTCACCCACAGACCAACTCATGATTAGAGAGTTCAACATTCAGCTCCCATCCCCAGCCACCACCCCCTCCCAACCCTGACCTCCGGGGAGAGAGAGGGGCTGAGGGCTGAGCTCAGCCACTGACGGCCATCACTCAGGCACCTGCCTCCTCAGTGAGTGCATAAACGCCCCTGATGGAGAGCACATGGAGGTGCTGATGGTGGCCCCACACGCCCCCTCCGTACCTCGCCCCATGCGTCTTTTATTTGGCTGCTCCCGAAGTGCATTCTTTATAAGCTGATAATAGTAAGTAAAGTGCTGTCCTGAGCTCTTACAAATACTGAACTTGAGGGGAGGGGAGGATTGTGGGAATCCCCCCTGGCATCTGGTGAGCGTTTGGGGACTGGATGCTGATCCGATGGGTCAGACGCTAACTCTGGGCGGTGAGTGTCAAAGAGAGTTGAATTGTGGGCAGCCAGTGCTGTCTGAGAGGACACCACGTATTTGCTGTCAGGGAGGAGCGTCAGACAGAGCCTTTTCGGGCTGGGCCTGCGAGGCCACCTGCCAGGTGAGCTTTGCACCAAACAGTGAACCCCGGGGAGGACATTATTGTCTGCCAGTGTCTTTCTGTTGCTCCCATTTCTTGGCATAAGGATTGGAAAGCTAAAATAAAGTTTCCTTGTTATAATGATTGCGCTCAAGCTTTATGGAGGCCTAAAGTTCATGGTTATTGATGAAAACTGGAATCTTTGTTTCACCAAACCTGAATCTAAGTGTATGGAAACAAGAAAGCCTCTCTCAGCTGTTTGTAGACATAAATGGTTTGAGATAAAAATATCGAATGGATGTGTGATTTCAGGATAAGCCTATAAAGGAGTTCATCCAGCCACGTAAGCATGGAGTGTAGAGCTGGCTAGCATTGTTTCATGAAGATTTTCTATGTCGACTGGTACCTGCAGGACTGACTGTGTTTGCCCTAAACCCGAGCTCAGCACCTCAGCGTTTGCCTGCCTCGCCTCCTCTGCTTCCTTCCTTCACCAGCAGCCATTCTGCCGCGCACGTCAGGGCAGGTGGACTTGGCAGCCCTTCCTTACAGGCTCCGGGTCAGTGGGCAGAGCAGACCCATGGGGAAGGCTGCGCTGTGGTGTGCCTCCAGTGCCGGCCGGGCAGAGGCCGCAGGGAACCTGACCTGCTGTGGGGCGAGGGCAACAGAGGACGCCCTGAGCAGTGACAGTGAGGGAGACGGGGAGATGTTCCAAGCAGAACGGGCCGTGGGAAGGCGGGCGGGCAGGGAGCGTGGTGCTATTTGGACAGAAAGACCACAGGGCTGAAAGGACAGCTGGCTGGTGCAGAGGGAGGGCCAGCTGGGCCTCTCTGTGGGCTCCGTGCGCAGCTCACTCACGGCAGCTCTATGGAACATTAGAGTTCAGTCTTTTTTTGTTTTTAAATATATTTTTATTGATTTCAGAGAGGAAGGGAGAGGGAAACATCAATGATGAGAGAAAATCACTGATCAGCTGCCTCCTGCCTGCCCCCTACTGGGGATGAAGCCCGCCCTTGACCGGAATTGAGCCTGGGACCCTTCAGTCCACTGGCTGACACTCTATCCACTGAGCCAAACCGGCCAGGGCAGGGTTTATTCTTTAACTTAAGATACTAGCAAGTTGCTGGGCAGCAATGTAGTTGGACTAGGGTTCGAAAGACACCCGTGGAGAAGCCAGTAGAGCTGGTGATGGTAGACCCCTTACCCAGGTGAGAGATGGCATTATCCTGGGTCAGGGCCAGGGCTATGGAGACGGAGAACAGTAAGCAGAAAGCATCCAGAAAGCAAAACCAACAGGACGCCGTGTTGGAGTGGACACAGGGAGCGGGGGGTGAGGGGTGGGCGGTTGGGAGGTAGGGGGACCGGGGGGGGGGGGGGGTGAGGCGGGGCCGGGCTTCTGACTTGGGGAGCTACAGGAGTGACAGTGCCTTTGGGTGAGGGAGGGTTTTAGGGAAAAGACTAAGTTTGAGGCGGGGCTCACGGCCAATCAAGTTTGTACAATTTGAGTTTGAGGTGCCAGTGGGCCAGCCAAGCAGAAGGATCACGGAGATGACTGAAACACAGGTCTGGAGGTCAGGGAACAGTGGGGTTGGAGACACAGTTTGGAGTTGCCAGGGTTACGTCCAGGACATACAATGCACTCTTAAGACTCAAAAGTAAGAAGCTATGCAGCCAGTGGAAGATAAGCAGAAGCCTGGAGCAGACGTTTCCGCGAAGCAGCAAGGGGAAAGGTGGGGAGGCTGCTCCGGGGAGGGGAGGCCCGGGACCCGGCCCTGCTCGCTGGCCCACACAGCACCCGCACGCTCCCCTCCCCCACCCCCCGTCTCCGCAGGACCCCGTGCGGGTCCTCCGGGGGCCCGGCCGCTCTTGTCCCGCTGTCACCCTGCTCCCTGTCTCCCCTCTGGCCTGTCCCAGGACAGCACGGCTGTGCTTCCCGTGGGTGGGAGGGAGTCTGCCTCCTACACACCCCATGTCCTTTCCTCCCTGTCGGCCTGGGGAGCCCGCAGGACCCTGCAGAGGCCGCTGCCCGATGCCCCAGGCTGCCTGGCAGGAAGCTGCAGCCTCTGCCCGGCTCTCCCCGGGAGGCCAGCGCCTATTGTGAGGAAGTTCAGGGAGCCCTGCAGGGGGTGCCGGTGGCCTGCCCACACCCAGCATGGACTTGCCTGGCATGTGAACAGGTGGCTGTGCGACCTGGAGCCAGAGGTGCCCTGCTAAGCCTCTCCTGAGTTCCTGACCCACAAAAACTGCCTATGTGACACAGAAATGTTCCTGTTTGGGTGTTAGCTTGAGGAGGTTTGTTACGCAGCAATGTCTAACTGATACATGTGGGAAGGAGTAAGTACTCCCATGTGGCTGATTACATACAAAGAGCATATTTTGATGCCTGTCACTTATAAGGTTAAATATATTGTGTTTATCCCTCAGTTCTGAACCTGCAGGCAGGGGAGGAAGGAGGGAGTGAGGAGAGACAGGGAGAACAGGTTGGAGTTATAGGGGAGATTCTGGGAAAAGAGAAATGCTGAAAAGATAATTTTTAAGAAGCTTTAAGGAATCATGTGTGTTATAACCCACATTTCTGACCCCACCCAATAAACTGTCAGCAAAATACGTGTTGCTGTTTAAACTTTCGGTGGGGTTTGCGGGAACAGTCAGATGGAAATTGCACACAGATGAGGGCAGAGCCCATCGCAGCGTTTCCCCAGGTTCCCACCACGGAGGGGGCAGGGCTGCCCTGGCTCCGGAACTGAGTCTGCAGCTGCGGCAGCGGAAGCAGAGCACAGCCCGGCTGGACGGCTGAACGGACACAGCGCTGCTGAGGACCAGCGGGCAGACTCAGAGGGCGGCCTCTGCTCCCGGCTGGTCTCACCAGATCCAACATGGAGGAGTCCGGAACTAAGTGCTTCAAGACCAGCTGCTAAAGCCTGTTTACCCTTCAGGCATCCTTGGGGAGAAAACCCAGAGATAAACCCCGGCCAGTCTGCAAACAGCACTGGAGAGCGCCCTCCCCGTGCCCCTTGGGGGCAGGCACCGGCAGAGGCCAGGAGGCTGTGGTGGGCTGGGGCCAGGGTGACAGGAGAATGGTGTCACCATCTTCTCCCTCCTCCGACCCCCTCCCGGCCTCCGATCTGCAGGAGGAGCGGGGGTGCGGGTGTCCCCCACCAGAGTCAGCAGCGACAGAGGCCCAGGGCGCCTGGCCTGGCCCCAGCCCGCAGCCCCCAGCGCAGGCTGTCCCCGCAGCCCTGTGTGGGAGGCGCAGGGTCTCCCCAGTCACCCCGACCACCAGGAAACGGCATTTGGGCAGAAACACCAGCACACGGCTTTCCAGTCTGTGAAAAGATGGACTTCACACAACAAGTAACAGACGCTGAGTCCAAATCCTTTCTGCGAGAGAGAAAAACAAAGGAAATTCCTAAGTTACTCACCGAGGGGCTGGCCCTCCAGTTTCAGGCCTTTGCATGTGTTAAGCAAAACCAAGAATAAGCAAGAAAATATGCCATTTGAATGGCGTTCAATTTTTTTTTTTTTTTTTTTTTTTTTACAAGTGAAGCAAATTGCTTCTGCATGTTCTGGGCTCCGCGGAGAACAGACAGGGTCTGCCTTAACGAGTGAAATGACACAATGGCTTAACCGTAACCCCAGCCGTGGCGGCTTCGGACAGCCCGCGCCCCGCGCCCGCCCGCTGGCTCTCAGGGCGCCGGGCCGCTCCTTCCCCGGACGCCCGTCCGCCGCCCTGGCTCCCGCGGCCCCCGCGCCGGGCGGGCCGGGCGGCGCTCCGGGCTGGCGGGCGCAGGGCCGTCCAGCCAGGCCCCGGGCTCCCGCCCCTGAGCGTGGGCGGCCAGGCGCCCCGAGGCGCGGGCCCAGGGCCGGGCGGGAGGCCGGTCGGAGCGGCGGTCCCGGGTCCGGGCCCCGCTTCCCGCGCGCCACGCCCGGGGCCGCGCGTCCCTCCGGCAGGGGGCGCCGCCGGGCCTGGCTCTGCACCGGGGCGGGCGGGACCCTGCCTCCTGCGCGGCCCGCCCCTCGCGCTGGTCCCGGGGGCCGGACTCCCGCGCCCGCCCCGAGCCTCGCCGTCTGCCGCGCCGCCCGCGCCCGGGGAGAGGCACCGCGAGCTCCTCGGAAGGACCGTCTGCGCAGCGCCCGAGAGGCCACGGCCGCGCGGCCACAGGGTGGTGGCTCCCGCCGCCCGCCCGGCCCCCCGGCCCCAGGCCCCCGCCCGCGGCATGGCCCGGGGCCCGGCGCTGCCGCCGCGGGGCACCCCCGCCGTCTGGGCGGCCGCCGCGCTCCTGCTCCTGCTCCTGGCGCCCCGGACCGCAGGTAGGACCGCGGGTCGGACCGCGGGTCGGACCGCGCGGGCTCCGCCGGAGCCCCCCCTCCCTCCATCCCTCCCGCGCCCGCCGCCGGTGCCCCCGCTCGCGCCCCGGCCGCCAGCGTCCCCAGAGGCCGGCGGGCGGGCGGGCGGCCCGGGGACCCCTCGCCGGCTTCCGCGGGTCCGGAGCGGGAGCGCGCCCGGCGGGTCCTCAGACGCGGCTCCTCCCCAAGCCCCGGGCCGGGCAGCGGCTCCCCCGGCGCCCGGTGAGCGGGCCTCGGCCTCCCTTTTGTTGGCCTCCCCTCCCCTCCCCCACCGCCGCGGTGGCCGAGGCCCCTGCGCTCCGCCGGCCCCCGGGGTCTCCGACCGCCTCCGGCCACCCGCACCGGGGCGGGCGCGCCGCGGAGGGGCGCCCCTGCCCGGAGGCCGGCGGGAGGACCGACGTCCCCGGGCGGCCTGCGTTCGGGGAGGCGGCGCTCGCTCCCGCCGTCCAGACCCCGCAGCGCCCCGGCCTCTGCGCCGCGCGCCGGGCTCGGGGTGTCCCGCCGGGCTGGGGAGGCGCCGTTCCTCCCGGTCGGGGGTTTGCAAACTTAGTTCGACTTCAGCCTAAAACCCGGGCCGCTCCTCACACGCCGGTGGGTTCCGGCGTATCCCGGACCCCGTGTCCCTCTACCCCCCCGCCCCCCCCCCCCCGCCTTCCCCGCGGGGAGGAGGGGGTCCGCGCCCTGCCCGCTGCTCCCTGCGCGTCCGGGGCCGGCCTCCGGGGGGGCGCGGGCACCTCCCGGGCGCGGCTGCAGCCGATGCGGTGACGGCGGGCACGGCCGCCCCCGGTTGGCGGCGGGCGTGGCGGGGCCGCTGGGTGCCCACAGCACCGCCCGGGGTGCGGGGCCGGCGGGCGGCCTCCGTCCCAGCCGGTGTGAGCGTGACCGCCCCGCGCCCTCCGCCCGGCGCCCGGAGCGAGGGCTCCCTGCGCTGCGGGCCCGGGTGCGGGGCCCGGGGCGGGGGCGGGCGGAGGGCGCGGGGTCCGGCCGGCGGGGCCGGCGGTTTGGGGCCGGGAGGCGGCGCGGAGGGGTGAGTGTCGCTCACATCCAGGTGTCACAGGAACAGGAGGGTGGCTCGCCTCGCGGGCTCAGGGTCTCCTCGTTTCCAGTTGGATTTAAGAAACCTCCGAGGAAGAAGCAGTCCCGGGCCATTTCCGCCAGCTTGAACCCTGTGTGGAATAATTTTGCTTTTCCAGGAATCCAACAGTCGTCTCTAGGGGAGGGAGCTGAAAACTCACAGAACATGGTCACACTCCAATGTGAATCCGTTTTACGGTCACAGGAGATTGGGTTGTTGGATCTCTTCAGCGGTGACGATGAAACCATATAGATTGAGTATGTTTTATACACGAAAAGTAGATTTCTGTGTGAAAACATGGGAAGGCTGAGTTAAAGGATTTGGAAGTTCTTTCTCTCCCTTTCCATAGCAGGCTGTGTGCCCGCGCACGTAGGCGAGCCGGGAGTGGGGTTCGGCCCCCCTCTCCCCTTTGACAGTGTTTACTTCTGGCCCGGATCCCTGGCGCGATGGCCGTAATAAATAATGATAGCGATCCACTCGGGAGTAAACGAAAACATCTTGAAGAAGACTGTGGAAAAGCAGTTTTATGTATGAGCGAGGCAACATGTTTTTCTTATTACGGCCGTGTACTGAGCGGGAGGCAGGGCGCTGGGAATGCTTCCTGGATCCTGGTGAGCGGGTTAACCCTCCCGTCTGCTGGGGAAGAACGCCGCCGGGTCCGAGCCGCGCCCTCTGTGCCCGTCTGTGCCGGGTCCGAGCCGCGCACTCTGTGCCCGTCTGTGCCGGGTCCGAGCCGTCTGTGCCGGGTCCGAGCTGCGCCCATCTGTGCCACATCCGGCTGGGCGGCCGGCAGGCAGGCAGCGATGCCTGAGCTCCCCGTGTCCCGTGCTGGTCGGAGCCTCGCCAATTCTGCCCGTTTTGCATGCAAAACAGAAACATGGTTCAGAGTGGCGTCGGGGGCAGGTTGGTGACAGTGACCCGGGCTTAGAGCCTGGGAGGTGTCACTCCTGCTGTCGCTAACTCGGCCTGTGTGGCTGAGGGCAGCTGTGATGGGGACCTGCACGCCGTTGTGTGTTAGGGTGAGGTGTGCCCTGCTTCACCCTCTGAGACAGCTAGCCTGGCAGAGCCGGGATTTCCCGGGCCTTTTTGGGAGTCTCCTCCCTGAGATCCATGGGATGAAAATGCGGGGAAGGGAAGCAGCCCGTCTGCCAGGGAGGGAGGGAGGAGGGACCCCCGAAGCCAGGTTTCAGCGGGAGCGGCGCTCCTTTCAGATGCATTCCAGGGGGCCAGGATGAGGAAATCGTCATTATCATTGAGATGAACGGGTGTGAAGGGCTGGGCTCCGGGTCCCAGAGCCCTGGGCTGATGAGCCAGGAAATGTGTGGCTAACGCCTGCCCAGAGACCCTGATCACACCAATTCCGAGTGTAGTCGGAGGAAAGTGGGCTGCTAAGTGTTACCCTCCCCCGGGCTTATTGCCGCCTCCAATGCCCCGGCCTTTTGGTGTTTATCTGGTCCGCTCCTGGGGGCCCCACCCCCAATCTGGCGGTTCCCGTGGAGGAGGGCGGGCTGAGCCGGGCCGACACCTGCAGCAGCTCCGGAGGAGGTGTCCCTGCCGGCTCCCGGGGAAGGGAGCGCGGGCATCCGGCCCTGTGCGGCGCAGCATTCTCAGGAAGGGCCTCTCGGCTTCCAGACCGGCTCTGAGCTCTGCTGCCCAGGGCTCCGGGGGTCCTCGGGCTGATGCTGCTGGCTGCAGCACTGTGCCGGTGCCTTCTCAGCACACCGGGAGGGCTTCTTCAGTTTGAAGTGAAAATCAGAGCAAAGCAAGGAGCTGGGCCCATTGACTATGGCTGCACTGCCGGGTTTGCACCGGCCCCTCCTTCCAGTGGGCATGTTTGGTTTGGTGGAGCAGTTTGCCAAATTGGAAATAAGGGTGGGATGGCGCTGGCTGAATGTGCAGTTATCATAAAATATGTCTGGGGTGTGATCTGCTTAAAATCATATTAACAGGGTGCCTAAGGAATTGCTGAACAATGTCGGAAAATTTCAGAAAGCTTTTCAAAAATAGGGAATTGTGTTGGTGTAGTTAGCTCCATTGTTGGGATTTCTGGCCTTTTTTTTTTTTTTTTTTTTTTTTTTTTGTGTGTGTAAGTTCTATCTCTGAAAGAATAAAAAAATTCAAAGCCAAAGGGAAGGAAATAATTACAGAAAAATCTAGCCTAATTGGAATAAGTGGCTTATCCTCTACAAAGTCTTAAGTTCCAGAGGGAGGTGGTGTGTGTGTCTTTAATTGTCCTTGGAATGAGCTTCAGTAAGCACCCTGTCACGTTTGAGATGTTATCTGGGGAGAACTATCTGCTTCTTCCCGTCCCTGGGAGTGGGGGAGGGTTTCTCCAGCTCTCAGATGCTCCCTCACAATGTCCTCCCGAGGGCCGTTAGCCGGCCTGCAGCTGCCTGTGGAAGTCCTCCCTGCAGACTGTGCGTGGACTGTGGCAGCCAGAGGCACAGGGAGGTGTTTAGGTGGAAGGTGATGAAGTTGAAGGAATCTGCTGCCTTTCCTTAGTTGCCTGTGCAGTTGGCTGACATCCCTGCAGAAGCTCTGTCCGCCACCTCTCTCTGTGCTTGTCACTGTTGCTTCAGGAACATCTCTGAAAATTGGGAGCAAGGAAGGACTTCCCGGTGTTTGCTTAGAGTTTTGTGTGTTGATTTTGGGAGATTCGAAGGGAAAAATGAACTTGATTAACTTTGATCTGTGGAACCAGAGTGCCCTGGCGGTGATGACAAGGTCAGGAGACCTGAGCTACAGGGAATGAGTAGGGCTAGGTCCCTGAGGAACTGGACGGGGACCTAAAGTTCTGTCTAGAATGTGAGCAACCACAAATGGATGGCAAGAGGAGGTGGGATGGGAGTGAGGAAGTTTCGGGCACAACTTCTGGGTCATATCCCACCTTGGTAGAGTCCGCCTTGCAGCCCTACAATCATAGAGTGTTATTTTGTGTTTTTGACACTTCTAGCACACTAGAGGCCCGTTGCACAATATTTGTGCAAGATGGGCCTTCCTTCCCCTGGCTTCGCTCTGGCCGCCCGGGAGCCTGCAAGGCCCCGCTCCCTGTGGGAGTGCTGCTCTGTAGCTCCCTCCGCTGGCTCCCCTCCCCCTCACAGCAGATGTCCCGCCCCTCCTGGCCGCCCCACACCTGCATATGCAAATTAACCCATGATCTTTGTTGGGTTAATTTGCATACACATACTTGATTGGCTGTGGGTGTAGTGGAGGTATGGTCAATTTTACATGTTTGTCTATTATTAGGTAAGACTAGTGGCCTAGTGCCTGAAATTCATGTGCATTAAAAGGAAATTAATTAGAGGAAATATTTTAATATTGCTGTTTGCCCTTTCTCTATAATAGCAGTGTCAGAGATGAAAGAAAATTAGTAAAATGTATATAAAATCTCCCTCTTGTCAGAGTCTGGGGCACACCACGGGGCCTAGAGTCAAATCCCTACCCACCACCTGCACGCTCTTCGAAAATGCAGGAGACCCAGACCCGGCTGGCCCCACCCCCATTGGGTGAGACCCGGACCGGCTGGCCCCACCCCCATTGGGTGAGACTCCTGTCAAGCCCTGATGGGCAGGGGGGGGTGGGGAACGACGCAGCATGAGGTCCCCCTGTCTTGGCATGAGGTACTCCCTCAAGCAATGCCGGGTGAGAGGGTCGGCCTGGGGTCCCTCACCCCTGCCAGGCATCATGCAGCCTCAGGTCCCTGCTGTTCAGTCATGATGTTCTGGTGTCCCAGCTAATTTGCATATTCCTCTATTATTTAGAATGGGAAATAACATTTGGAAATTGAGAATTTTCTTTCTGACAGTGAAATAACACCCAGATCACCATGTCATCAACTTTTATAACATGGGGCTGGTTTCCAGAGCAATTTAGAATAGTGAAAAATTGAGCACCACAATAATTCTGTAGGAAGAGATGGTGACCAGGTGTGTTCTTGTCTTAAAGAGGTGTGAGGGGTGGCCAAAACCGGTTTGGCTCAATGGATAGAGCGTCAGCTTGGGGACTGAAAGGTCCCGGGTTCGATTCCGGTCAAGGGCATGTATCTTGGTTGCGGGCATATCCCCAGTAGGGAGTGTGCAAACATCTCTCTCATCGATGTTTCTAACTCTATCTCTCTCCCTTCCTCTCTGTACAAAATCAATAAAATATATTAAAAAAGAAAAAAAAGAAAAAAGAAAAAAAAAACTATTAAAAAAAAAAAAAGAGGTGTGAGGGGTGATGGAGGACGGGATTGGAGGGACGGCTGCTTGTGCATCTGCTTGTCTTTTTAAAAAGAAACATAAAGAAGGAACCAGAAAGTACATCAATATTCCTCTTCATTAATGCATACGCATGAGATACATTTTTATGTATGTGTATAATAGACCCTTTAACCACTTTTAAGTGTACAATTCAATGGCATGCAGCATATTCACATTGTTCTGCTACCATCACCACAACCCCTCTCCAGAATGTTCTTCTTCTTCCCAAACGGAAACTGTCCCCATCCAACACTCATTCCTAGTCCCTCCCCTTGGCACGGCGCCCACTCTTCTGCTTTCTGTGTGTATGTGTGTGGCTGCTCTGGGTTCCTCATGTAGATGGAATCACACTGTTCGTTTGGGCCTGGCTTCTTTCACTTAGCATGGTGTTTTCAGAATCCATCCATGCTGTAGCATGTGTCAGTCCTTGGCTTTCTAAAGGCTGAGTACCATTCCCCTGTGTGCAGCACACACCCCTCACACACCATGTATGTGGCACATTGTTTCCATCCGTCGCCAGGCGTTTGGATTGCTCCACCGTCTGGGTATTGTGAATAATGCCGTTGAGTCCTGCGTTCAGTCTTTGGGTATATACAAAGAAGTAAAATTGCTGGGTTATATGGTAATTCTACTTTTAATTTTTTGAAGAACTGCCATACTGCCAACACTTATTATTTTCTGTCCTATTGACAATAGCCATGATGAGAGTGAGGTGCTGTCTCATTGTGGTTTTGATGTTCATTTCTTTAATGACGAGTGACGCTGAGCATCTTTCTGCATGAGCTGTGTGCATTTCATGACCATTTGTATATATTCTTGGAGAAGTGTCTCCAGATCCTTTGCACGTTTTTATTTTTAAACTTTTTTTTTATTTTTATTTTATTTTATTGATTTCAGAGAGTAAGGGACAGGCAGAGAGAGATAGAAACTTCAAGAATGTGAGCGAATTATTGGTCGACTGCCTCCTGCACACCCCCTATTGGGGATCAACCCGCAATCCAGGCATGTGACCTTGATGGAATCAAATTCGGGACCCTTCAGTACACAGGCTGATGCTCTATCCACAGCCAAACCAGCTCATTTAAAAAATATATATTTTATTGATTTTCCACAGAGAGGAAGGGAGAGGGACAGAGAGCTAGAAACATCGATGAGAGAGAATCGTCGATCAGCTGCCTCTTGCACCCCCCCCACTGGGGATGTGCCCGCAACCAAGGTACATGCCCTTGACCGGAATTGAACCTCTCAGTCCGCAGGCTGACGCTCTATCCACTGAGCCAAACAGGTTTTGGCCCTTTGCACATTTTTAAATCAGATATTTTTGGCTGAGTATAGGACTTCTATGTATTCTGGATATTAACTCCTTATTAGGTAAATGATTTGTACATATTTTCTGTGGGCTGCCTTTCCACTCTTTTGATAATGTCCTTTGATGCACAAAAAGTATTTAATTTTAATGAACCCTATTTATCTTTTATTTTCTTGTTTTATCTGTGTTTTTGGTGTCATAGCCAAGAAATAATTACTAAGTCCAAACTCAGGAGGTTCCGAGCCCCCTTCTCTCCCCCACTCCTCCCGTTTTCTTCTAAAAGTTTTGTAGTTTTAGCTCTTGTGCTTAGGTCCCTAGTTTATTTTGAGTTAATCTTTGTATATGGTGTTAGGTAAGGATCCAGCTTCATTCTTTTGCATGTGGATATCTGTCTCCCAGCATCCTTTGTTCGAAAGACTGTGCTTCCTTTCTTTTTTTAAAATTTATTTTTTTAAATTTTTATTTATTTATTTTTTAATCAACCTTTATTGTTCATATTATTACAAAGGTTCCTCATTTCTTCCCCCCTCCACTACGTTCCTACCCCACCCTCCGTCCCCTCCCCATCCCCCACTGTCCTCATCCATAGGTGCACAGTTTATGTTCAGTCTCTTCCTCCCTCCCTTTCCCCGATAGTAAATCCCTTTTCAGATAGTAAATCAGTTACTTAGCATTTTCTCATATCAATAATACCTCCACATGCCCAAGGATACACTTCACACAAAAGACATTTCCAAATAGGTCAACCAGTCTCATCCAGGCCCCACCCAAGGCACTCACAGATCAACACCCCAGCGCTATACTAACTCAACACATTCAGATCTAAGCCTTCATCACTTGATTCAGCAGACCCTCAAGTTCCCACAAAAGTTTCCAGCCATGTCTGAGAGGCAGCTGTGGGGCAGGGGCAGGTGAGGAGCGAGCTGTTCCGGGCCTGGCTGCTCCAGGCCTGGCCACTGTTGCTCTGGTTCGTTCCACAACCAGCTGCTCCGGGTCTGGTCACTGCCGCTCCCGACTTAGTTGCTCTGGTCTTGGCTGCTGCTGCTCCGGGCCTGGCCGCACACGACCCGGCTGCTCTGGGCCTGGCCGCTCCCAGCCTGGCAGCCGCTGCTCCGGGCCTGGCCGCACCAGACCCGGCTGCTCCGGGCCTGGCCGCTTCCAGCCTGGCAACCGCTGCTCCGGGCCTTGCCGCACCAGTCCCGGCTGCTCCAGGCCTGGCCACTCCCAGCCTGGCAGCCGCTGCTCCGGGCCTGGCCGCACCCAACCCGGCTGCTCCGGGCTTGGCCGCTCCCAGCCTGGCGGCCGCTGCTCCGGGCCTGGCCGCACCCAACCCGGCTGCTCTGGGCCTGGCTGCTCCCAGCCTGGCAGCCGCTGCTCCGGGCCTGGCCGCTCTCAGCCTGGCAACCGCTGCTCCGGGCCTGGCCGCACCCAACCCGGCTGCTCTGGGCCTGGCCACTCCCAGCCTGGCAGCCGCTGCTCCGGGCCTGGCCGCACCCAACCCGGCTGCTCTGGGCTTGGCCGCTCCCAGCCTGGCAGCCGCTGCTCCGGGCCTGGCCACTCCCAGCCTGGTAGCTCCTGCTCCAGGCCTGGCTGCTCCCAGCCTGGCAGATGCTGCTCCGGGCCTGGCCGCTTCCAGCCTGGCAACCGCTGCTCCGGGCCTGGCCGCACCCGACCCAGCTGCTCTGGGCCGGCTGCCCCGGGCCCGGCCGCTCCAAGTCTAGCCGCTCCCGGCCTGGATGCTCCGGGCTTGGCTACTGTTGTTCTGGGCCTGGCTGCTCCCATTCCGGCTGTTCCGGGCCCGGCCACTCTGGGTCTGAGTGTTCCTGGACTGGCCACCCTGGGCTTGGCCGCCTCCGCCTCAGGCCTGGCTGCCACTGTCCCAGGTCTGGCTGCTCCAGTGCTGGCTGTTGATGCTCTGGTTCTGGCTGCTGCTGCTCCGGGCCCGGCTGCCACTGCCTTGTGCCTGGCCACTCTAGGCCTGGCTGCCGCTGTTCCCACATTCTGTCCTTTTTTTTTCTTCTTTTTTTTAAAAACGCATTTATGTTGCAATGTTGGCTGGTGAGTTGAGTTCTGTCTTAGTCTTTGATTTTTCAAGATCTTCTTTGTATTCTTAAGTAATTTTACTATCTTTTGCTCTCACTTGATTTCTTCACATTGAGAATTTTGGTTTCTTCCTCCTGTCCTGGAAGCTCAGCAGGTTGGCCTGTGGCACCCCTTTGCTCTCCGCGGGCTCCTGTGCTGCTCCAGCCTGTTGCCGGGGTCGGCGCCGCCCAGGAAGCAGCCCCCGGCCTCGGCTCCGTGGCCCGCGCTCAGCGGTCAAAGGCTCAGGGGCACCCCCCCTCCTGGGGGCCCTGTCGCCTGGCTCCTTGCTGGTGCCCGGCTGGCCGGTGTCTGGCAGGGGCTCCTGCTCCTTGTAGCATTCCTCCAGTCTGGAGCTTTTTTTCTCCTTCCCGCTAGGGGCGTCTAGCATCAGAGTCAACAGACTGTCCTCTGCGCGCAGTGTGTGCGACTCTGGAGGCTCCGCTTTTTGCAGCTCCCCTGGGATTCCGCCTCACAGCCCCGTCTCCCCCTGCCTGAGCCTGGGTCCCCAGGGTCTGGCCTAGGACTGGGGTTCAGAGCAGTCGAAACTGGGGCCCAACACGGCCGAGGCTCCTGTTTCCTTCCCTCCAGGGCAATCCCGCATCAGAGTCAACATTCCTTCCCTTGCAAGCAATGTGCGCGACTCCGGGGGCTCGGCCTTTCTCAGCTCTCCCAGGACTCCGACTCACAGCCCCGTCTCCCTCTGCTTGAGCTTGGGTCCCCAGGGATTGGCCTAGAACTGGGGTTCAGGGCAGTCCAGACTGAGGCTCAGCGTCGCCAGAGGCTTTGTTTCTTCTGGCTAGGGTAATCCAGCATCAGAGTCAACATTCAGTCCGGGGGCCCTGCTTTTCGCTGCTCCCCTGGGATTCCGCCTCACAGCCCCGTCTCCCCCTGCCGGAGCCTGGGTCCCCAGGGTCTGGCCCATAACTGGGGCTCAGCGCTGCCGGTTCGGGGGTTCAGCCCAGGCTGGGGGTTTTATTTCCTTCCTGCTAGGGAACGCCAGGCAGCACCCAGCCCTCTCCTCCTCTCCGGCTGCGTCTTCTCTGCGCACGCATGCGTGCGGGCGCGCAGCATGTCTCCGTACCTTAGGCTTTTTTTCAGCTCCTCTGATTTTCCTTCTGGTTTTCTCTTTCCTTCTTGTTGTAGAATTTTCAGTCAGTCGACTACCTGTAGCTCTGGGCGATGTCCACTCTACATTTTAGTTGTATTCCATTGAAATTGTTGTGTGCTGCTGCGATTAGATGTCTACCCAAGCCAAGACTGTGCTTTCTTCCTTGAATCGTTTTGGCACCGTTGTCATTCACCATATATTTGCCCTTCTTCCCTGGGCTTGCTGTGGTCCTTGTCTGCGTGTCTGTCCGGCCACTCTGATTGCTGTAGCTTCGTGAGGTGTGTTTTGAAATCAGAAGTGTGACTCCTTCAACCGTTTCTTTTTCTAGGTTGTTTGGCTAAAATCCTCCATACGAATCTTAGGGAGGATTTTCTACATTTGCAAACAATGCCACTGGGATTCTGATACGGAGGTGCTGCATCTGTGGATGGCTTTGGGTAGTGTGGGCATCCAACAAATCTCTGTCCACAAACATGGCCTCTGTGCATTTAGATCTGTAACTTCTCTCAGAGTGTTTTGTAGTTTTCAGTGTACAAGTCTCTCACCCACTTCATTGGGTTTGTCCCTAGTATATTTTTCTTTTTGATGCTAGTGTGAGTGGAAGTGTTTTTTCAGTTTCCTTCTCAGATTGTTCTTTGTTAATGTTAGAAATGCAACTGATTTATTTTGTTTTTAATGAACAGGTTCTGGCTAAGAAAGAATTCAGAGCCAAGGCCCAAACTGTAAGAGAACATATATTGGTAAATCACAGAGATATAAAAATAATTCATAAAAGAAGTGAGCTTAGGAAACAAGTTGTAGAGGTAAAGGAATGGTCCTAGGATCCTTTGAGTGAGGAGCTGATGGTAACTGGGGAGGGGGCAGGGCGGGGTGTGCCAGGAGGGAGAGCTCTGAACTGCAGCTGATTCTTTGTGTAATCAGTTGGCTTTGTGTAATGCAAGTTTTCCCAATTCGTTTATTATCTCAAATAGAATTGTTGGATCTATAAGTAAGATCGTGCCATCTGTTAACAGATAGCTTTGCCTCTTTCCAATCTTGGGTGTAACGTCTGTCTTTGTTTGTTTCTGCCGAATTGCGTGGAGCTCCGGGGTCAGGTGAGGAGGGGAGGGAGGATCCTTGTCTGGTTCCTGACCCCGGGAGGTGCTCTCGTGGCTCACCATCGGGAATCGTCTGTGGGCTTGTCCGTGGCCTTACTATGTTAAGGCAGTTCTTTCTGTCTTAGCTTATTTTTATGTACTTTTGTATAGTTCAGACTTTCGGAACGTGCAGATGTTCTACATGTTCCAAAATAAAACTCAGTCATTAAAGATGGCGGAAACAAACCTTGGCTCGTTGTTCTGGAAGCCCTCAGCAGCTGCGCGTCGGAGCGGCGTGTCCCCGTCTCCGTGGGCACCACGCCGGCCCCCTGTGAGACTAGCCAGCGCCATGTTTACCGGGAGACACGGGAGCACGGCGGCAAGAGCTGCTTCCACAAGACCGAGATGCTGTCCTCCGCACCAGCCTGCCGCCCGGCTCGGGAAACGGCCTTCCCGGCCCTCCGCAGGGCGCCCGCCGCCTCGGTGTGACTGCCGAGCCGCCCGGGCCGGCTCTCCATCCCAGCCGGCAGAGGCCCGGGCCTCCCGCCCTGCAGGAGGCTGAAGGGCTGCTACGAGGCCCCTTGAGCTTGACTAACCCAGCTCCTCCCAGCTCTCTCCCGTCCCCTCGCTGCGGTGTGCCCTCCCGCTCTCCCCGGAGAGTGTCTGCAGGGGCCGCCGAGAGGGTCACCCTCCATTGGGGCCTGGACTTACTGAAGCCAGGCCGGGCCCTGCGGTGGTCGCCCAGGTGCGGCTGCCCTCCCCTTTGCATAACAGAAGACTCCGTCTGTCTTCCCAGTGTGGAGGGTCTGGCGTCCCCCTCGGAAATGCAGCCTGCAAGCCCGATGAAGGGGCTTGATAAGTAATTCATCGTCCGATAACAGACATGGTGCCCAGTGAACAGGGCAGAGCAGGCGGTTCGAAGCACAGAAGTACACAGGGCAGGCGGTTAGGGAAGGGTGGGCTTGTTGGGGTAGGAGGTGCGGGTTGTCACGGAGCAGCACGGGCTCTGCGTCCTGACTGCAGCGAAGGGAGGAGGAGGCCAGTCGGCGGTGATGGGGGCTCGGCGTATGAGGTGGAGGCTGCACTCTGAGGGCCATGGGACATGTCTGTCAACGTTAAAAACACGCGTTCTGCTGCCTGCCCTGCAAACAGCAAATGTGCCTGGGCGGCATGCTGCTCCCTCTGTCCTGTTTCTAACGGCGGGAAACTGGGAGTGTTGGTAGTTCTTCTCCTGGAGCCTAACGGGCCCTGTCTCCACTATGGATCAATACACAGCAGCCATGTGATGTGGGACCTGGGGGTCCCAGAGGGAACTTCAGAGAGGTTCAGGGTGGGAGAAGGTGCGAAGGAAATGCGTTGCACGTGATTGATCTAACAGTCCCGCCTCCTCGCCAGTTCTGGGCGAGACCTACCACAGAGGATGGGAGAGTGAGGGCTGTGTGGTGGACGTGTGATGGGGCTGCCCAGAGTGTGCCGTTCCATACTCACAGGCACAGAGGACACTGATGGCGCAGGGGGTGGGGCTTGGGTAAACGGAGGGGAGAGGGGAAGGAGATTAAGGTGTGTACACTCCCAGTTATAAAATAAGTCACCGGCATGTATGTACCGCACAGGGGGTATAGTCAATAATGCCTAATAATAACTGGGTATTAGACATAGTTGATTGATGGTGACACTTTATAAGGCATGCAAACACTGAACCACTATGTCATATACCTGAAACTAATATAATACGGTATGGTTAAAAGGTACAAGCGTTCATTTATAAGCTAGGCACTGCCGATGTACTAGACAACGTGATGACTGTCGTTAGCCCTGCTGTGATGGTGGACAGAGAGTTAACCCTAAGAGTTCTCATGGCAGGAAAATGTTCTTCTTGTTTTTCTTTTTATGGCATCTCTATGGGATGACACACACTAACTAAATGTGCTCTGGTCATCCTTTCACAGTATATGGAATTCAGACTGCTTATCAGTGATGTATATCAATTATATCCCAGTAAAACCATCCCGAATTTACAGTTTCACGTTTTTATGGATTAAGTCATTACTTAATGACTTTGAAAAAAGTATGTTTTTTATTGATTTCGGAGAGGAAGGGAGAGGGAGAGAGAGATAGAAACTCAACGGTGAGAGAAACAATGATCGGCTGCCTCCCGCACACTCCTTGTGGGGGATCGAGCCTGCAACCCGAGCGTGGGCCCTGACAGGGAATCAAACAGGGAATCAAGCCTTGTCCCCGGGCCCTGCCTGGGACGAGGCTCACCACTGAGCCACGCAGGCCAGGCTTATGTAAGGACCTCTTATGAAGAGAATGTGACAGTGCTATAGATTGAATTGTGTTTCCTCCAAAAAAGGTAAGTCGGAGCCCTCATTCCCGCCTTCAGAATGTGACCTTATTTGGAGAGGCCTTGCACGTTCAGACAAGGCCATTGGGGACCAAATCCACTCAGATGGAGTCCTTATGAAAAGGGGGAAATGGGCACAGACAGACACGCAGAGGGAAGACGCGGTGAGGCGCAGAAAGGCTGCCTGCCAGCCGAGGAGGGAGCCTCAGGAGCAGCCACCCTGCCCGCCGTCTCCCTGCCAGCTGCAGAGCCAGGGCACGAGTGTCTGCCGACGCAGTCTTGGCTGCGGAGCTGTGTGGAGGCAGCCCTGGCTGACTCATCCTTACAGGTCTGCACTCACATGCATCGAATCGGGCATTCCTTTTCTTTTTCTTTTTTAAACGGCCAGAGCAAGGCAACTTTATTGACTCATTTTGTAATGAAAGCAACAATGAAAAACACTCAGCGCGGTCAGCCATTTCGTTAGCGGGAACGTGAGGCTCCTTTCTTAGCCTTTGCTAAAACGAGCCGTCTAAGCAGGCAGGCACGGCAGAGAAAGTGAGAGGCACTGTGCGTTCATGCCTAAGACATCTGTAGGAGAAAAGACCACCGCACCGCACTCTGAAAAGGAACTTTCACACCAGAGCCCTCTCCTCACGGAGAAGGTCTCACAGCGAGGATTATCTTGGCAATGACGAGAGGACGGTTCCGGACGCCAGCGTGGAGGCGGCCCTGGCGGCTGAGGAGGCATCTCCAAAGCAGTGGGAAGCCTCTCACTGCATCAGGCTGGAGTCTTGACCATGGCCTTGATTGGTGACGTCCACAGCGGGAATTCTGTATGCGCTGTCGGCAACGTGCTCTTCACTGGCCTGCTGTTCCTTCTTCCTTTTTCTTGTTTTGTTTTCTGTTGATTTTATTTTTGGAGCATCTGCAAAGGAAGTTGATAAAAAGGGTTCCACTGCTCACCAACACCCTTCTGCTGAGCCTCCAAGGTTGTGAGCAGCTGCCGGCTGGGCCCGGGCTCACAGGCCTTGTACGAGGTCTCTGTGCACCACAGTCTGGCATGATGAGTCCATGCTGGAGCTTGGCATCGGAGATCCTTCCTCCGGGAGCTGTGTGCTGGCGCTGCTGCTGTGAGCCGCGCTGCCAGCTCCGGCGGCCTCTGGCACCTGTGTGCCGCGGCCCCTTTCCAGGCCTGCCCTTCAAGGGGCATTGTCAGCCCTCCCCACTTTCCCCAGCTGCTGGCCTGGCCTCCAGGGGCGAGGCGAGCCTCGGAACAAGTGAGGTGGCCCCTCTGTGAGGAAGCTCCACGGTGCCAGCTCCCCCCAGGCCTGTTTCCCTCAGGGGCCTGGGGAACAGCAACAACAAACCCCAGGAAAGCGAGTCTTCTGGAGCTGGGATTGTCACCCCCACCCGCCCGTTGATTGGGTCCTCTGTCCGTCCAGTGGGAGGCGGGGAAATGCCACCTGGGGAGGAAGCAGGGCCCGAACCCCGGCTGGCTGGGCAGTGTGTCTGTCTGTCCTTCGGCACCTCTTTCACTTCTGCCTGTTACCGAGCCGAGGAGGGCTCCCCACCAGCCGCAGGCTCCCAGGGATGGAAAAGGCACGGGCTTGGCTGCCGGGGAGCTTTTGTGGAGAGGGGGCCGGGCGCATGGCTGCTGCTCAGAGAGAGGCTACTGCTGTAGGCACCTCTGGGTGCTGGTGAGAGGGGTGGACATGGGGTCGGGCCGAGGGAAGAGTTAGGAAAGGGTATAATAGTGTGATATATGGGTGTCAGCATGCAGCCCGGATAGAGAGCTGACTGGATGCTTTGGATCGCAGCGATACGGGCGATTCTGATGTCAACAGCGGTTGTTGGTGCCAATGCAGTGCCCACAGGAAACCCAGTCTGGGGTGCAAACAGCTCAGTTATGAAGCAGCACAGCGGTGGGGCAGCCCTAGGGCAAGGTTCTCTTCCAGCCACCACGCCGCTCCCTGCACCTGCTCTGGTGGGATGGGCCCCCGGCCGGCTCAGGGTTTCCGCTGTGCAGGGTACACGCAGTCGTACGGGGGAAGGGATGGTATGGTCTCCCAGCCAAAGGGGCTGGTCCCCGATTGGCCCATCCTATGCTAACGGACTCCTAATCTCAGCTTCATTGGTCCAAGAGCCCCGTTCTGATTGGTCAGAATGGAGCTGCCGTGATTGGTGCGTGAAGATGCTGATGGGGGAGAGGTGCATAGCTGTGGACAGGGAAAACTCTGCTCTGTTGGTTAGAATGTAGTTTCGGGAACTCCTTCCTAGGGGCGGCTCAGTGTGCTCTCCTCAGGTGTGGTCTGCGAGGGTTGTGTGGGTGGCCGCCAGGCTGTTTCCGCAGTGTGAGCTCAGAGCCACCAGGAGCCCGTCTAAAGGATGCCTTCTTCCCGGGCCGCAGACACAGCTGTGTCGGAAATGGCCCTGCACGTAGCTGTGTTGTAGGTAAGATCCAGCCAGCTGTTTCAGGGTATACTATTTTCCTTCATTATTTGCAAAATTCAGTATGTCATTATCGTTTTATTTCGCAAGAAGGGAAATCCATTGTTTCACAAGGCAGACTCGGGCATAATTACCTCTAATTAGTCAAGTGTTTTCAAAGTTCAAATAAAGTTCACTTATTTTATTTTATTTTATTTTTTTGCTATGCTTTTTCTTTCTTTTAAAATAATAATAATAAAAAACCCCAAAATAGTGCAGTTTTTTTTTTTTTTTCCTAGTTGAGTAGCAAACATTTTTATGGGTTCTTAAAAGCCAGGCTAACACAAAACTAAAGAAAGAATGAATGCTAAATGTGGGAATATGTTGATCTCTCCAGGATTAATTAAAAAAAAAAAAAAAAACCACCGCTCTTTATGATTGCTTTTCCCCAGCCGTGGATTGGGGCGGCCCTGAGTGCTGGGTGTGTGTGTTGGGTGGTGGGGTGAGTCCTTATGGTACTAAGGGAGCTTTGTCTGGGGCCCAATTATTTATTTATAAGTGCAAGTATTTACTTAGAATTTATTACGTGGAAACCCTCACAAAACAATACTACATATTCTCTGCTTCTTTATGTAGGCAAGTGCTTCCAAGAGGCCTTACCTGGTGCTGGGTGTGATCAAAGAGACTTCATTTAGCTTAGTCTGTAATATTTTAACTTTTTATCAGGCTAATGTATTTATTACTTGATTAAATTAAAATCAAGAAACATAAAACAAAACCAAAAACCCTAGTAACATGCAGTGATTTGAAAAAACAAAGCAAAGCAGAAGGGTGTGGGATGAAAAGCACCTCTTGCTCTCCTCGCCCCTGGCGCCTCCCCCGGAGGTCCCGGGAAGCCTGGCTGGCAGTCTGTGCTTCATTCCAGACATATTCTAGACACACATGCTTGTCTGTACACCTCCTTTATTTGTTTATTTTTAAACGTTTTGGTAAAAATCACATGACGTAAAATTGACCGTTTTAAAGTGCGCAGTTTAGTGGCATTTTGTATAGCGTATACCCTTTTGCAACCACTGTGTCTCGATGCAGAACATTCTGCCCCCAAGTAAACCCTCTACGTTAGCAGGCGCTGCCCATCCCCCCTCTGACACCCACTGATCTGTCTCCAGCGGTGCCGCTCCTGGGAGTTTCATATAAATAGAACCATCTGGCTTCCTTCACTGAGCATCCTGTCAAGGCTCATCGGTGCTGTCGCGTCCCGGACCTGTTTTCAGGGCAGTGAGCGTGTCTCATACATGCTGAACCCTTAGGTCTGACAGCCCTTTCATGCCAGGTACCGTTTTAAAATCTTCGCTAACACTGCATTGGCTGTAGACAGGCATTTCACTCGTCTCCTGGGGTGGTGCTCCTGATTTTAGTGTCTGACATAAAACTGCTCAGGGAGCATCTGTGGGTACATATTTTGTTTTCTTGTGTGTGTACTTCAGTTTCCAGAAGTGAATTTTTTGTCCAAGGAATTTATTTTTAAACTAGAGGCCCAGTGTGTGAAAATTCATGCACCGGAGTGGGGGTCCCCCAGCCCGCCTGCCCCCTCTCACAGTCCGGGAGCCCTCAGGGGCGGGAGGTGACCCGGCAATCGGGAGGGCGACGCCCCATCACACCTCTGCTGCTGCCTCTGCTGGCAGCGCCAGCCTCCGCTGGCCCTGGTTACCTGATTCTTGGGCGGCCCTGGGCGACTGGGCAGCTGCCATCCAAGGCTTGCCTGTGCCTCCAGCTGGCCCTGGGCGGCTGGGGAGTTCAGGGGACTGGGCACCACCATCCTGTGGCTGTGGGCGCTGCCATCTTTGAGGGCGGGGCATTCGATGAGCATATCCTCTTCTTATTGGCTGTGGGTGCCACCATATTTATGATGCTGTGAGGGTCAATTAGCATATTCCTTCTTTATTAGATAGGACTTTTAATAGATTCTACAAAATTGCTCCTTCAGAAGGTGGTAGTAATTTATACTCCCAGCAAGGGTGTTTGAGCTTTTCCAGATTTTTCAAGCCCTCTCACTAGAAATTGTCAGGCATTTTACTCTCAGTAAGTATGAAGACAGAAGACCATGTTGTTCTGTGCGTTGCTGTTATTGAAATCCCGTGAGGCTGAATGTTTTCTTCAGTCATTGTGTTTCTTTTTTCTGCTCCCTCTCCTTATTTTCTGTCAGTTGTTTCTAGTTGTTTCACCAGTTTCTAAGATATTTCACTCTATTCTAGTCGCTAAAGTATTTTTTCTCAGGTTGTCCTTTGAACTTACTTAGGATATTTGTTTCCATACAGAAAGGTTCCTTTAGTCAAACTAACCAGCTTTTTACTTTATGTATTTTGAGTTTTGCCATTCCAAGATTATTTTTAAAAATGTCCTTTGGGAGGCTCTTGTGACTTATCCTTCTGGTTAGATCTTTCATTCACATGGAATTTATATATATATATATATTGTGTGTGTGTGTGTATATATATATATATATTATTGATTTTTTTACAGAGAGTAAGGGAGATAGAGAGCCAGAAACATCGATGAGAGAGAAACATGGACCAGCCGCCTCTTGCACATCCCCTACTGGGGATGTGCCCACAGACAATGTACATGCCCTTGACGGGAATCGAACCCAGGACCTTTCAGTCCGCAGACCAATGCTCTACCACTGAGCCAAACCGGTTTTGGCCATTCACATGGAATTTAGATCCAACTTCTAAAGGATGGAGGAACGAAACCCTTTATTGAAAAGTCATTCATTTTCTGTTATTGGAAAAGCAGCCTTTTGGTATTAAATTTTACGTTAGCTTGCTGTTATTTCTGGATCAGTCAGTGTCTGTTGACTATAATTCCATGGCTTTGTAAGGTTTAATATTTGGCAGGGTTAATCTGTCTCTTTATCTGTTTACCCCAGACTTTTCCTGACTAGTCTCACTTAGTTTTCTAGATCAGAGATTTTCAACCTTTTTTATTTTTATTTATTATTACTTCTAATCCTCACTTAAGGATATTTTTCCCCCCATTGATTACTAGAGAGGGTTGGCAGGGAGGGAGGAGAGAGATACATCAATTGGTTGCTTCCCGAATGTGCCCCTTATAAGGGGCTGGGGAACCTGCAACTGACTTATGTGCCCTTGACTGGGGGTTGAACCTGTGACCCTTCAGTGTGCAGGGTGATCTCTAACTACTGAGCAAACCAGCCAGGGCAATCTTTTTAAAATATATTTTTTCATTAATTTATTTTTTTAAAACAAGAGGAAGGGAGAGGGAGAAGGGAGAGAGAGGAAACATCGATGGGCGATTTTTTTGTTTCCAGCTTTTGCACAGTCAGGGTGGAGAGCTGTTCCTGTGGGACCTGAGTCTGGGAACTGAAACAAAGCACATTTGTCAGCTTGAGGGTCATCTTCGGGAGGTGAGCCCGTGGGGGTGGGGTGGGCCGGTGGGGGAGAGCTCGGCTGTGCAGGAGCAGCCCTGGGGTGGGGTGGGGTGGGGCCGTGCCACTGGAGGCGGTGAGGTCTGGCTCCAGGATTTGTTTCTAGTTTTCTGGTGTTTGCATTGAGGCTGTTCTTAGGTTTTCTTGAAAATGGAGGGCGGGTAGGTGAAACCTCTTTATTTGGAGTCCAGATGTGTTTGGAATGTGAGCTGAGTTGAAAACAATTCCTGAGGGACCAGCGGTGAGTTCTGGTGCTGGTTCTTTGGTATTCTGACACCTCTCACTTGGCAGGGAGGCTGCTTCAGGCGCTGGGAGTGCCGGGTGGGCAGAGGGTGGCGCTCCTCTGGCCACGCCCTCACAGCCCTCCCAGTGCCGCGGACTAGAGAGCATTGTAGAGGGGACGATGCTGGCCACTGCCCATTGGTAGAGGGGACGATGCTGGCCACTGCCCATTGGTAGAGGGGACGATGCTGGCCACTGCCCATTGGTAGAGGGGACGATGCTGGCCACTGCCCATTGGTAGAGGGGACGATGCTGGCCACTGCCCATTGGTAGAGGGGACGATGCTGACCACTGCCCATTGATAGAGGGGACGATCCTGGCCACTGCCCATTGGTAGAGGGGACGATGCTGACCACTGCCCATTGGTAGAGGGGACGATGCTGACCACTGCCCATTGGTAGAGGGGACGATGCTGGCCACTGCCCATTGGTAGAGGGGACGATGCTGGCCACTGCCCATTGGTAGAGGGGACGATGCTGGCCACTGCCCATTGGTAGAGGGGACGATGCTGACCACTGCCCATTGGTAGAGGGGAAGATGCTGACCACTGACCTGGCCTCTGAGTGCTTTCAGATTCTCTGGGTTGCCAGAGCCGTTCCCAAAGTTAGTTCCCTGACACTCTCCCCGGAGTTCCTTCACACAGGATGGCTCTGGCTGGGAACCAGTTTTGTGGTTTTAACAGTGATTCTCACACGTGCTTGGCTATGGAGTTCTTTTATTCGGGGGGTTTACTGTTTCTGAATCCACAGGCCCAGAAAGCAGGGTGCGGACGGGCTTGTGTGCCGGTGCCGGCACCCGCTCCATTGCTGCTCTCACCAGCTCGCCCTCAGCCTCACCGCTGAGGCGTCGTCTGCGGAAACCCCAGGAGCGGGGCTGCTCCTCTGCCCTTTTACAGGCAGGGAAACTGAGGCAGCGGGCGGCCCTGCTGGCGGGCCTGGGTCTGGGTGTCCGGGGTGCACGCCACGGCGGGCGCAGGTGCCAGGGACTGCCCCCTGGGGTTCAAATGGAGAGAAGGCGCTCTTACCCCCCAGAGCAGGGCCACACCTCCGGCAGCACCGGGCAGCACCGGGCAGCAGTGGGGAAGGCCTGGGCACAGGGCTGGCGCAGCCACTTCCAGCGCTCCCGGGCCTTCGCGGTCCTGCCTGCACACAGCTCTGGCGACCTCAGGATGGTACGTTCCTGTGTGTGCCTGTGTGTGTACATGTGTGTGCCTGTGTGTGCCTGTGTGTCCTGTGTGTGTGCCTGTGTGCGCCTGTGTGCCTGTGTGTCCTGTGTGTGTGCCTGTGTGTGTGCCTGTGTGTGCGCCTGTGTGTGTGCCTGTGTGTCCTGTGTGTGTGCCTGTGTGTCCTGTGTGTGCGCCTGTGTGTCCTGTGTGTGTGCCTGTGTGTGCCTGTGTGTGTGCCTATGTATCCTGTGTGTGTGCCTGTGTTCCTGTGTGTCCTGTGTGTGCGCCTGTCTGTGCGCCTGTGTGTGCCTGTGTGTCCTGTGTGTCCTGTGTGTGTGCCTGTGTATGTGTCCTATGTGTACCTGTGTGTGCCTGTGTGTCCTGTGTGTCCTGTGTGTGCCTGTGTGTCCGCCTGTGTGTGTGCCTGTGTGTGCCTGTGTGTGTGCCTGTGTGTACCTGTGTGTGTGTCTGTGTGTGCGCCTGTGTGTTCTGTGTGTCCTGTGTGTGCCTGTGTGTGTGCCTGTGTGTCCTGTGTGTGCCTGTGTGTGTGCCTGTGTGTGCATCTGTGTGCCTGTGTGTCCTGTGTGTGCCTGTGTGTCCTGTGTGTGTGTCTGTGTGTGCGCCTGTGTGTTCTGTGTGTCCTGTGTGTGCCTGTGTGTGTGCCTGTGTGTCCTGTGTGTGCCTGTATGTGTGCCTGTGTGTGCATCTGTGTGCCTATGTGTCCTGTGTGTCCTGTGTGTGCGCCTGTGTGTACCTGTGTGTGTGCCTGTGTGTGCGCCTGTGTGTGTGCCTGTGTGTCCTGTGTGTGCCTGTGTGTGTACCTGTGTGTGTGCCTGTGTGTGCCTGTATGTGTGCCTGTGTGTGCATCTGTGTGCCTATGTGTCCTGTGTGTGCCTGTGTGTCCTGTGTGTCCGCCTGTGTGTGTGCCTGTGTGTCCTGTGTGTGCCTGTGTGTCCTGTGTGTGTGCCTGTGTGTCCTGTGTGTCCGCCTGTGTGTGTGCCTGTGTGTCCTGTGTGTGCCTGTGTGTCCTGTGTGTGCGCCTGTGTGTGCGCCTGTGTGTGCGCCTGTGTGTGCGCCTGTGTGTGCGCCTGTGTGTGCCTGGCGCGCCGTTGGCCATTGTCGAGTGCCGGGCAGAGCAGCAGGCGATCGGTGGGGAAGAGCTGCGAGCGGAGGAGCAGTCTGTGCTCTCCCACCGCCCGCCTTTCTCCTCTCCTCTGACATGCACAGGAGGGGCAGGCACAAGGCCTGTTCTCACATACAGACGAGGCATCGCGCAGAGAACAGTCGTCACCGTTCCAGAACTTTTCAGTCAGGCAGTACATTATATGTCAGTATTGTCCCAATGACAGCACTGCACGGTCTTTCAACTTCTCACCAGTTCTTCAGAGAGAAGGAGGAACAAAGAGCCCTGGAATCTTAATATTTGGGTTGTGGGGGCTGGGTCCTCCGTCTCTTGCAGACATTTGTGGGGTCGGAGGCCGTGGCTGGGCAGGTGGATGGTGGGGCCTGAGCTACTCAGAGCAGCCTCTTCCATTCTGTGCAGGAAAGCTTCAGAAACGCGGCTCAGTCACTGTGAGCCGCGGGTTCCTCTCCGTCAGACTCCCCGGGTGGCGCCCTGGTGTCTGCTCCGAGGCGAGGGGCCCTCCCGGAGGCCCTGGGAGGCAGAGTGTCCGGTGGGCAGGCCGGGCCGCCCCCGCCGCCCGCCGCCCCCAGCGGCTGGACACCCCCTGCGCGGGAGAAGCGGCTGGAATGGAACTGCTATCGCCGAAAGAGCAAGTCCCTTCAGAGACTTAAGCGCAGGGGCCGGTAGGAACCAGGGGCGAGTGTGGTAGGAAAATGTTCGCCGAGGCTGATCACCAGGAACGGTCCTCAGCAGGCGAGGAGGGTGGAGGCGATGGGGTGGAGGGTCCTGTTTGCAAGGCATAAGGCGGGTGGAGGCGAGGGGGTGGAGGGAGGTGGGCGGAGGCGAGGCGGGTGGAGGCCAGGTGGGCGGAGGCGAGGCGGGTGGAGGCGAGGGGGTGGAGGGAGGTGGGCGGAGGCGAGGCGGGTGGAGGCCAGGTGGGTGGAGGCCAGGTGGGTGGAGGCCAGGTGGGCGGAGGCGAGGCGGGTGGAAGCGAGGGGGTGGAGGGTCCTGTTTGCAGGACATGAGTTCCCGTTCGCTCTCAGGCGTCCTGCGCTTCCAGGCAGAGGGTCTGGCTGCTGCGGAAGTGCTGCTTTCACCAGCCGGCCTTGGCTTTCACGTGAACGTACGAGTGACCTTGGTGTTTAACGAGAGAGCGGAGTGAAAGGAGTAGCACATTTGCATCCAGCACATCAGCGCTGCGGGGGCCGCGGGGGCTGCGGGGGCTGCGGGGGCTGCGGGATTCCGGGCCGAGAAGCGGCTGTGAAAGCAGGAGTCCGCGGGGAGCACGCTCAGTGGTGCTGGCTCCGAGCTCGTGCTGTTCGTTCACAGCACAGCGTTAAAACTCGGAGATTTCATGGGATATTCAGGAAGACGGACGAGGTGAGAACACATCCGGGCAGCCAGGAAACCTGACCTCAGGGCACAGGGTCTGAGGAGCTGGCTGTGGTGGACTCGAGCAGAGCAGGAAGTCGGGGTGCTGACTGCTGAGTTCTGCCTCATCTGGGTATTTCACTACAGTTGTTTGCAGTGGAGTTCTGGGACAAAGAAGCAAGCCCCTTGGATGGACACAGTGTGTGTACAGGAGGGAGCCCCTTGGATGGACACAGTGTGTGCACTGTGTCCCATAGATTTTGGATTGTTGTGTTTTCATTGTCATTTGTTGCCATGATGTGTTTTTTTTTTTTTTCTTTGATTTCTCTGGTAACCCAGTCATTGTTTAATAGCATGCTATTTAGCCTCCAGGTGTTTGATTTTTTTTAAATTGTTTTTATTTATTTATTTATTTATTGATTGATTGATTGATTTTTTACAGAGAGGAAGGGAGAGGGATAGAAAGTCGGAAACATCAATGAGAGAGAAACATCAACCAGCTGCCTCCTGCACACCCCCTACTGGGGATGTGCCTGCAACCAAGATACATGCCCTTGACCGGAATCGAACCAGGGACCTTTTAGTCCACAGACCGACGCTCTATCCACTGAGCCAAACCGGTTTTGGCTTAATTGTTTTTATTGTAGTTGATTTCTAGTTTTATGTCATAGTGATCTGAGAAGATGCTTGATATGATTTATATCTTCCTGAATTTGAATAGACTTTACCTGTGCCCCAATATGTGGTCTCTCTTTGAAAATGACCCTTGTGCACTTGAGAAGAATGTATATTCTGTGGCTTTGGGGTGGAATGTTCTGAAGATATCAATTAATTCCATCTGGTCTAGTGAATCATTTAGGATTGATGTTTCTTTGCTGATTTTTTGTTCAGAGGATTTGTCCAATGGTGATAGTGGGGTATTAAAATCTCCTACTATGATTGTATTGCTATCAATCTCTCCCTTGATATCCTCCAGGAGTTTTTATGTATTTGGGTGCTCCTGTATTGGGTGCATATATGTTTACCAGAGTTATATCTTCTTGTTGAATTGCTCCCTTTAGTATTATAAGTGGCCTTCCTTATCTTTTATGTCCTTCACTTTGAGATCTAAATTTTCAGATATAAGTATTGCTACCCCAGCTTTTTTTTTTTTTTTTTTTTTTTTCCATTCGCCTGAAATACCTCTTCCCATCCCTTCCCCATCAGTCTGTGTGAGTCCTTTTTCTGTGAGGTGGGTTTCCTGTAGACAGCAGATATATGGGTCGTGGTTTCTTATCCACTCAGGTAATTATATCTTTTGATTGGGGCATTTAATCCATTTACATTTAAAGTTACTGTTGATAGGTACTTGTTTGTTGCCATTTTTACATTTTATGCCTGTGTTCCTTCTTTGCTTCCTATTTCTTTTTTTTACAGCAGACCCTTTAGCATTTCTTGCATTGCCGGCTTGGTGGTGATAAATTCCCTTAGTCCTTTTTTGTCTGTGGAGCTCCTGGTTTCACCTTCAATTTGATTGATAGCCTTAGTGGGTACAGTATTCTTGGATTCAGACCCTTCCTTTGCATGACTTTGTATATTTCATTCCATTCCTTTCTGGCCTGATGTGTTTCTATTGAGAAATAAGTTGCTAGTCTGATGGAGGATGCTTTGTAGGTAACTTTCTGTCTCTCTGTAGCCACTTTTAATATTCTTACTTTGTCGTTGGTGTTTGCCAATTTAATTATAATATGCCTTGGCCTTAGTCTTTTGTGGTTTATTTTGTTTGGAACTCTGTGAGCTTCTTGGACTTGTATAAGTTTTTTCTTCCCTATATCAGGGAAGTTTTCTGTCATTATTTCTTCATACAGGTTTTCTATTCCTTGCTCAGATTCCTCTCCTTTTTGGCACCCTTATTATGCAGATGTTGTTTTGTTTCGTGTTGTCTCAAAGTTCCCATAGGCTCTCCTCCTGTTTTTTAAGCTTTTTTTCCTTGTTGCTGCTCTGCTTGGGTATTTTTTTTCTACCTTGTCTCCTAGCTCACTGATGCAGTCCTTCACTTCTTCTAGTCTACTGTTGATGCTTTCTATTGAATTCTTTACAGTAGCAATGTCATTTTTTATTTCTTCTTGGTTCTTCTTCATTTCTTTGTTGTTCTTATGCATATTGTTAAGTTTGTCTTCCAACCTTTTCAACGACCTTATGACCTTTTCTCTGAATTCTTTCTCTGACATATTGTTTGCCCTCTTTTCTGATGATGTCTTCTTTTCTTTTATATATGCGGGCTGTTTCTTTGTCTCCCCATAATCTCTCCTCTCTGGGTGTCTGGCTATGTAGCTCTCTTTCTCCTGTGTTGACTGACTTACAGGCACAAAATACAACACAACAAGGCACAATGCACAAGTCACTGAACACAAATGTATTCACGATACTAATAATCCCAAATAGAGGTGACCACCAGAGAAAAGAGAATTAGGGGATAAAAAAAAAAGTGCAAAAATGATATTGAGAAGGAAAAAAAGTAAGAGGAAAAAAAATAATAAAAAAGAAAGGTGGAAAACTATTTATATGGGGAGAAAACTCCAATAGAACAACACATAATAAAAAATATTGCAAACAACTAACACCTTGATATGAATGCAAACTACAGACAACTAATAACAAGTGAGGAGAGGAAAAACAGAAGCAAAAAAAGAAAAAAGAGAAACAATCACACAAACAAATAAACCAATCTAATCAACAAGCAAACTAACAACATAATAGGAGAGAAAGGAAGGCAAAATAAAATTAAAAAACATTAAAAAAAACCAACAAAAAACAAGAAAAAAGTGAAGAGAGAAAAAAAATTTGGATAGTGAAGAAAGAATAGAAAAGTGTGTATGGACTTGGAGCAGGGGATTGGAAATTAGATACCTAAGTAGGGTGAAATTTTAACGGGGGTAAAAAGAAGGAATAGGGAAAATCTAAAGCAGGAATAGGGTAAGAGAAACAGGACAACAAAAAGGGAAAAGTGAGGAAGAAAGTGTTGGCATAAAGGTAAAGCTGAGATAGAGTAAAATGATGCTAAAGGAAAAATGAAAATAGAATGTAGAACACAATCCCAAAATAAAATAAAAGAGAAAATTAAATGAAACTTTAGCTATAACTGGTTTGGCTCAGTGGATAGAGTGTTGGCCTGCAGACTGAGGGGTCCCAATTTTGATTCTGGTCAATGGTATGTACTTGGTTTCGGGCACATCCCCAGTAGGGGGTTTGCAGGAGACAGCTCATTGATGTTTATCTCTTACTGATGTTTCTAACTCTCTATTCCTCTCCCTTCCTCTTTGTAAAAAATCAATAAAATATTTTAAAAAATGAAACTTAAAAAAGGTAAAATAATAGTAGTAATAATACTGATAACAAATAAAAATATAATAATTAAAAAGGTAAAATCAAGTGAGAACAAAAGAAAAAATTAGTTTCTTAAGTAAAAAATAAAAAATAAAATGCGCAATATTGAAGGCCATTCACTCTACTGTTCTGTTTGGCATGCCTGTTTCCTGTCAGGTAGTTTCCTGCGTTCCACAGCTCCTCTGTGTCGTAAGCCACAATCCTGTTTGAAGCAGGCAGTAGTTCTTTGTTTCTCAGCCTGCCTGTGGTTGTATTTACACAAGAGCCAGTTTGTGATTCCATCCCTGGGTGGCAGTGTTTCTGTATTGACATTCGGGGCTGTAATTCCTGTACCCAGTATTTAGAATTTGTTTTCCCTGCTGCACTTAGTACTGGTTTGGGGTATGGGCTGCCCCAGAACTGTTGTTCTGATCGTTTCTCCCTGCTCTGATCCCCAGGTTCCACAAAAACAACTTTCCCCTGTGTTTCTGAGAGTGTTTTTAATGGCTGATCGATCCTATATGCTGGGCTCAGTAACCAAAACCAAGGATTTAGAGAGAAAAAAGAGCCAGAATAAGTGCATGAACTCATGCCTTTTCACCCGGCATCGCGTGGGCCTGCTCACATCTCTGCGTGTCTTTCCCTGGCACAGTGCAGCCGGTTTCCTGTGGAACTCCAGGCTGCCTTTCTGTGCCCAGCCCAGCTGCGGCTTGGTTTCTAGAATCACCTCCTGTCAGCAGCCCTGTGGACCCTCTTCCACGTTCGCGGATTACGCTGGCCCCAGTGTCTGGGGACTTTGTGGGGCACAGACTTCCTCTGAGCCTCTAGATCGCGCTGTGTTTCTCCTCCAGCCTGGATCGCAGACCTCACCTTCCTCTGGGCCAAATCTGACCTCTCCATGAGCAGGCGCAGGGCTCGTCCGACCGGTGTTTGTGGGTTCGCAGCTGGCCCCTGGGTGTTGTGGTTGTGGGGTCCCTCGAGGTATCCGATTCTCCCCCGTTGAAGGTGAGGCTGGGCTTCTATCACAGCCTCTCCCCTTCAAGGTGACGCGGTCTCTGCAGCAGAGCCACGGCTCCGGGAGGGATGTCAGCAGCCGTGCAGGCTGCCCGGTCAGGCAGTCCCCAACAGTCCCTGGAGTATAGCTGTCCTTCACCCACAAATGGACACTCCGCGTACGTCCACACACTCTCCTTTCCTTCTCTCACTCACTCTGTCTTGCAGCCTGCCTTCCTGTCGACAGCCGATCTTGTTAGATTTTTAAAATAGGATTCAAACACCGTGAAATTCACCATTTTATTTTTTTACAGATGTTTTCTTTCTCCCTGTTGACCCCTTCTAGTCTGCATCCCCCCCTCCCGCCCCAGGCCTTCACCACACGTGTCTGTGTCCATGAACTGTGCATACACGTTTTTTGGTTAATCTCCTTCCACCCCCACTTCCCCTGAGATTTCATCATTTTGTCCCATGCTTCTATGTCTCTGGACCTGTTGTATTCATCAGATTCCACATATGAGGGAGATCATGGGATACTTGTCTTTCTCTGACAGACCCATTTCTCTCAGCATGATGCTCTCCAGGTCCCTCCATGCTGTCTCAAAGGGCGAGAGAGCCTTCTTTTTACCGCTGCACAGTGTTCCCTGGTGTGATGTCCCACAGCTTTCTGTCCACTGTCTGCTGACGGGCACCTGGGCCGTTTCCAGATCTTAGCTGTTGTAAACTGTGCTGCTATGAACATAGGGTCATACATGCTTCCTGATGGGTGTTTCGGGGTTCTCAGGATATATTCCTAGCAGTGGGGTCTCTGGGTCGGATGGCAGTTCCGTGTTTACAAACGCCCGTGTGGAGGTGTACAGGCCAGGGTTCTGTGTGTTCGCGGAGTGTGGGCTCGTGGGCACGGCCAGTTCTCTCCCCAAGAGCCCTGAGCCGGGCCCTGGCCGGCAGCCCTCGCCCTGTCCGTCTGGGTTTACTGCCTGACACTGGCCAGCCTTTGGGGACACACGTTTTCCTATGTTTGGGCACCTGCCCTGAGTGGGACTGTGGGGCCACGGGGTCATGTGTTTTCAGTTTGGGACCTCCCGCCGGCAGCAGTGAGCCACGGCTCCCTCTGCCCGTCCTCACCAGCACTGGTCCAAACAGCCCGTCTTCTGATGGACTGTGTTTCAGGAGACGCAGTGTAACTGAAATCACTCTGGACGTGTCTGAGTGTCAGCCACGGGGCAGAGTGTGCTGCGTCTCCGTGCGGCCAGAGTACGGGGACAGGGTGCCCGCAGGAGGCAGTGGGAGGACGGCAGGCGCTGGGGCCGGCCCCCGCTCCTCCTCTCCCTCCGGCAAAGGCCTCTGTGAAGGCGGCTGAGCCTTTCCCAGGCGCACAGGCGCGTCCCCTGCTCAGTGAGCCTGATGCCCATGAAGTCTGCTCTTCGTACCGAGCTCAGAGAGGCTGCTTCTCCTCTGCCTGTTTCTTGGAACAAATCGGTAGTTCAGTATCATTTATATGTTTTGCATTCTCAAAGTGTTGCTAAACTTTTATTCTGCGCCCCTGCACGCCCCCCCCCCCCCCCCCCCCCCCGTTTTGTAATAATGGCATCAGGACAGAAGAGGGTCACACAGCGATTGCCATCCCTCTGGGCCATAATAGCGAGGGCGGACTAGGCTGGCTCGGGCAGCGCGCCTGCCTTCCCCTCAGGGTTTTCTGGTGTTAAGGGAGGGCTTTGGATTAAAGTCCAGCGGACATTGGCATTGGGTAGAGAAGGGTCCTGAGGATAGGGAGGGGTGGAGGGGAGGGGCCAGGGTCCCTGCTTTCCTGCGCCGGAGGGAGGGCCCCAGTTGAGCTCTGGGGAGGCGACGGAGCTGGTGCCCGCACCACTGGGCAGGCTGGCGCTTGGCAGGATGGAAGTCCTGGCAGCTTGCCCTGAGCAAGGGCACGCAGAGGACCTGAAATCAGGGGACAGGATCCAGGACGAGATTCCAAGTTCACCCAGAGTTACGGACCGAGACCGCGGGAGAACACCGGTGCCAGCATGACTGATGGGTGGCTGCGGGAACCAGTGCCCACGACAAGGCAGGGCCTGCTGCTCCTGGGAGAACCGGCCTCCCTCCCGCACCTGCGGAGCAGCCTGGCCCCACGGAGGCGGCTCCCCACGCCCCTCAGGTGACTGGTTCCTGGAGCCTCAGGCAGGCGCGGAGATGGCAGACAGACTCCCCCTTTCCCCCAGGAAACAGTGACAAGGAGGGAAGGGTGAGGCGTCTGCTCGGTGCCCAGTGCCCAGGTGCCCGGAGCCGGCAGAGCTCTGCACTCAGGCCCCATGACCACGCCTCCTGCCATGGCAATCACGTTCCTTTTTTGCCAGAGATTGGCTAGGCCAGTCCTTATCCTGGCCTGGCCAGTGAGAAAGGAGGAGCTTCTTTTCCAGGACCAAAGTGTGATCCCTGGAGGTGGCAGGAAGCTCCTGGCTAGGCCCGGTGGGCGGGCGGACGGGCGCTGGGCTGCAGTGATGTCCGGACCGCTCCCTACGCCCTCTCTCAGGGAGGGCGGGGCCCAGGCTTCCCCACTCCAGACCCACCAGGACTGGACTGCGTGGGTGTCTCTCAGGAATTCGTCTCATTCCCGTGACGGGTTTGCTGACAAGATTGCACTGAACTGTAATGCAGGCTTAAACTCTCTGTAAAACGTTTGCAATGTTGTCATTTTATTGTATGTTTGGCAGAAAAAATAACATTTACCAAGTTACCAGCTGACTGATGAACTGAAACGAGGCTGGTGTGTGCCTGAGGTCTCAGCCTGCGAACCTGAAGGTAACCCAGCGGTGCAGAGCTGAGCTGCGGCGCCCTCCCCCCGGCTGTGCCGGACGCCCGCTCGGCGGGGAGCGTGGCCCGGAGCCGCGGTGCCCTGGGCTGGCCGGTGGTCAGACTGCTGGCCGGTTTTGGTGAGTAACAGGCTGAGTATTTCATTTGGGTACAAAGCGTTCCCGGCTAGGAGCTTCAGAGCGACTGTGTAATCTTATTCTGAGAAAGTTCTTTCTCAAACATTAAAGAGAACCGTGGCTCCATACATACTGAAGTTTACCTTCCTGACCATTGTTGAGTGGACAGTTCAGTGGCCGTGAGCACACGCACAGCGCGGGGTCACCATCGCCAGCGTCCACCTGCAGACCGTTTCTTCTTCCCACACGGAAACTCTGACCACAAACACCCCTCTCCACACCGGCCTGGCCCCGCCGCTGCCTCTGCTGCCGGGACTGCTCTGGGGCCTCCCAGGGAAGCGCTGTGGAAGGCAGGGTCCAAAGCTCTCAGGACCGCTGACGCCACGGCTGGGCTGGAGCGGGGCGTCTGGGTAACAGGAGAGAAACGCACTGGGTTTTGGGTGGTTGTGGCCGCAGAGCTGGTCCCCTGCCCCGGGGCAGCTCCTGCTGTCCGCTGTCACAGCCTGGGCCCAGGGACGCCAGGACAGAATGCTGGCGAGGAAAAGCAATTAGCAAGCCATTTTAATTTTCTCATCCAAGAGAAATTCTATAGGTTGTTTTTGGCAAAGTGGTATGTTGCAGTAGGCCCCGCAGACTCTGGTGCTCTGTAAATTAAAGAGGTTTGGGGTCATTGTGGTTTCTTTTTGAATTCTTCTTGTTGGCTTGATGCCGGATTGGCCATGATGTACTAATTTGGGGTAATTGGGGGGAGGAGGGGAATTCCTGGTTAGCAGACTCCCAACTGTCCAACATGTCAGCTTCATAGGTTTTCATAATGAAACTACAGGCTCGGTGCACGAATTCGTGTGTGAGAGGGGCCCTCGGTCCGGCTGGTGCTCGGGGCCTATGGGGAAGGGGATAGCTGGGTCAGGGGAGGGACTGCAGGAGATTGGCTGGCCAGTCTCCACCTGATTGGGGCCGATGGTGGGGGTGGGAGGGAGGCGAGGCCGGCCATGGGAGGTTGGCCGGCTGCGGGAGGTTGGCTGGCTGCGGGAGGTTGGCTGTGGGAGTGCAGTGACCAACAGGGTGCAGCTCCTATGAGTGTCTGCCCCCTGGTGGTCAGTGTGCATCATAGCAACTGGTCAACTGGTTGTTTGGTCACTTAGACTTTTATATATATTAGATGATAAAGGGATTGCATTTCTTCTAGGAATTTGAGTCACTTTTGTTAATTGGCATCTTCCACTTAAAATCTCAGTGCAGTTTCTTTTGACTCTATCAAGTGTTTTAAAATCTCAGTCGTTCCTTTTTGGATCATTCATAAATAATGTCATATTTGTTACTCATATCCATTAACATCAATCAGCCGGTTTGAAGGGCAGAGGAGGATGTTGAGTTTAGGTCATTCGTCTTTCTCGGGACTGATGTGCTTGCTTCCCAGTGGAGATGGTGTGCTCTGGATGACTGTGCCAACACCTTCCCAGTAGTGAGTTCCAGTTTCAACCCCCTGACGGGTATCAGTCCTCTTGGGATTGAATAGCTATGCAGCCCGTAGGACTGCTGGGCGTGTAGAAAGTATGGATTAGGGTTTGCTAAGATAGCTTCCACAGATCCATGAAAACTATTTCCCCAGCTTAGTGCTCTATTACAGCGCCACCTCAGCCCCAGGCGGGAGGTGTGGTGATGCTCTCCATGGCCAGTCACTGCTGCGGACCTGGGCTGGACCTGCCTCCGGCCTCGGGCCTCGGGCCTCAGGCTGTATCTCCGGAGCAGGCTGTGTCCAGCCTCCTTTGGGGTCTGTCAGCCTGTCCTTTAAGGCATGGCGTGTCCCCCGGACGTCCCTCCTGGCCAAGACAGAACCAGGGAGTTGTCCCCGGCTCCTCCCTCTCCAGCCCCTTCCTCACTGACAACACAACAATGCCCACTCAGCTCCACACTGACTGGATCCTCCCTCTCATCACCCCCCCCCCCCCCCACCTGCTCAGGACCCTCCTCTGGCCGCATCCTGTGCTCTGCTGCTTGCGAGGTGCAGAGGGCCCCACAGCTGCGCTGTGGCAGAGGCACTGCTCCTTCACAGGCACTGGGGCCTTTCCGAAGCCCGACACAGGGGCGGCCACGGAACTCGGACGTGGCTGCTGGAAGCGGCGAGTGGCCCTTGTCACACCCTTTCTCCAGCGGCCCCTCGCAACTACCTCCCGCCCTCGGGGCCAGCTCAGATGAGCACCAGTGCCGGGAGGTGAGGACAGATCTTGCTCTGAGCTTGCACCTGCTTTTCCAGCCCTGTGACCTCATGCTCTTAGTGTCAGTGTCCACAGATGGAGGGAGTTGTAACTGGTGGGAGGAGGCCAGTTTTTGGGGAAATGAAGCCCAGGGCGGAGGGCGGGGGTGGGGGGGGCAGACTCACCTGAGCAGAACGCAGAGGCACCTTCTCTGTTGCTGGGCTCCTGTGCCGGGCTCCCCACTGTGTCCCAGAAAACCCTCAATAATTTGTCTTGAGTTTAACCACAATTAAACAAATTTTTTCAATTTCATGTTCCAGGAAGATTCCCCCAGATCAAGCGAGGCGGAGGCGCCCGGAAAAGGCCCAGCCCAGTATTTTCATGGCCCACAGGGGACAGCAAAGCTTAGGTGACCTCGCAGGACTCAGCCAGCGAGGAGCCGGAGGGGGTCCACGTAAACAGGCCGTGCCCCCGCCCCACGCGTGCTCCTGTGCAGGGGGTGCCCGCTGTTGAGAGTTATTAAAAGTCTCGTTGTCGCCATGCTTCTGTTTCCCAGGGGTCATTTGGACTTCAGACAGGTGAGCCATTTCTCACGGTGGCACCAGTGACACCAAGCTGTGCAGCCACCACTGCCACCGTCCACACGGAGGCTGCCCGGGGGCACCAGCTTCCCGCCGGCCCCGCAGCCCGCGCTGCCTGTGGGTCTGACGGACTAGGGACCTTGTGTAGATGGGATCCTGCAGATTTTGTCCTTTAGCAATTGGCTTATTTCACTTACCATGGTGTCTTCAGGCTTCATCCATGTTCTAACGTGTCAGGGTTCCCTTCCCTCCCTCTTGAGGCTGAAGGTGTCCCATTGTCTGCATGGTCCGCATTCTGGGTGTCCAGTCTTCAGTCCACGGCCACGTGGGTGGCTCCATCTCCTGGCCACCGTGGGTACTGCTGCCACGCACATTCCTGTGGCTCCCAGCTCTTCTCAGGACCCCCAGAGGACTTCCTCGGATGGTCGGCCATTCTGGGTTCTATTTACAAGCGTCCCCAGGCGCATCCTGAGAAGACTACTATTTAAGGGATGGAAGCCGTCCCCCTCCTGCCCCCCCAAGTTAGGCATTAAAGTGTGCGGAATGGCGTGGTGTGCTGGCCAAGAGGCCACAGCAGCTCTGCACGTGGTTCTCAGGTGGCTAATGGATTCACTTTGACTTCTTCTGTTTGAAATCACCGTTTCTGGCCCTTTATTTTTGGGTTTTCATTCTGCAGAGTCTCACATCCTACTTCTCTTTGGGGTGATATCCTAAAAGAACCTGGGTCAGACGCCACCCAAATACCCCGCCCAGGAGTGCAGGCACTCCTCGCTTCTCTGCCTTTTAAGTGGGTTTTGAACAAATTTGCATCCACTTGTGTTTGGAAAGGACCTCACCGGTGTGTCCCTGTGCCGTGGTCACCGCCCCGCCCGGGAGTGGTGAGGCCTGATGGGGTTCTCTGAGGGAGCTGGAGATAAATGGCTTCCCGTGAGGACCAAAGGGTTTCCCGTTCACGTGGCCTCCAGGTGCTGCTGTGACAGCCCGTCCGTTCATCTCCTGGGGTAAACAATGATGAGCTGCAGGCGAGTGCTGCGGGTGGGGCAGTTTCAGGTTTGCAGGATGAAAGGAGTTCCGGGAGGGACGGAGTCCGACGTGCACACAGTGAGCACAGGTGAGCCTGCGATGTCACGTGTTTATGGCAGGTTAGGAAGTCTGAGGAGGCGGCCTGCAGACATGAGTGCGCTGGCCTGGACCAGCCGCCGGCAGCGCTCTGCATGCCTCGGACTGGCAGGGATCATTGCAAATGGGTGCTGTTCTGAAATCTAATAAAAAGTCAGTGCCCGGCCTGTGTGGCTCAGTGGTTGAGCATCAACCTGTGAACCAGGAGGTCACGGTTCGATTCCCAGTCAGGGCACAGGCCTGGGTTGTGGGCTCGATCCCCAGGGTGGGGCATGCAGGAGGCAGCTGATCTGTGATTCTCTCTTATCATTGATGTTTCTACCTCTCCTTCTCCCTTCTCTCTGAAATCAATTAAAAAAAAACATTAAAAAAATTAGTAATTGAGATAAAACACTTGGTTAAATCCATTTAGTAATGCAAAGACTGATTTAAAACAAACAACCAAAGGGTTTTTCTGAAACTCCACGGAGAAGGCCTGTGCGTCTGGGAGAGACCAGGCGGCCGGGCTGCGGGAGGGTGGCCCTCAGGCGGGAGCCGGGCTGGGCACGTGTGAGGAGCATCTCGGTGGCCCGCCCCCGTGCGGCGTGGGGAAGGGCCCCGTTTGGGAGCACAGACCCGGGGCCGTGGCCCGGGGAGAGCCTCCCCAGGCCCCAGGCCCCCCGAGCTGCTCTGCAGACCTTGCTCCGCTGGGAGGTCATTTTCCGTGTTTGCTGTGGGATTGCGACTGAGAGCCTCCAGGTCTGCTCCGGATGAGCTCTGAAATGTCGGCCTCTCCTCCTGGGAAGAGCCGGCGGGAGCTGGGGACACGGGCCCCCCTGAACCAGTCCAGGAGGCTGTTCCTCCCTCCTCCCTCTCCCAGCCCCCGGAGCAGAGGGCACGCCGGGCAGCGGGGCTCGGGGCAACCGCTGCCTGGTGGTTCGGTGTGGTTTAGACCCTCCCCTGGAGTTCACTGCATTGTGTGTGCTCAGCAGTTATTACCGTGTTTTTCCTTAAAGAATTCTCTTCAGATGAGCAGTGCTTTTGCCTCTTTGTTAATAATAGTTTCTTAAAACCAGCAATTCAGAGCTGCACACAGATCTGGTCTGTAATTTTCTGCCTTTTACTTAAAGTGCAACCTTCCCCTGGGATCTAGAATTTCCCAGGACGGGCTCCCCTCGGTTCTGACAGCAGCACAGCCGGACAGGAGGGCGCTGGCCGCTCGCCCTGCGGACTTTCTCCCCGATTCCTGGACGTTTGCCTCATTTCCACTTTCTGTAATGAAGGTGCGGTGTGGCCGCCTCCCCACCTCCTCCGTCATCTGCCGCGTGGAGTAAGGGCTTGTAGTCTTAAAAAAATCCAGAGCGAGAGGAAAGGCGGGAGAGGGAGGGAAGGTTAATTTCATGTACTTCTTGCTACGTAAGGATAAAAAATAGATTATTCTGCTTTAGATTAAAAGTGTGATATTCCTCCCATGTAGGAAAGAATTAGATAAAGAAAATGAGTAGTAAAACTTCTAGAGTAATTTCATTTCACCTCTTCCTCTCTGTTTTTTGCGGGAGTCCCAGTCTCTTGATTATTTTCAGAGTTTGTTAGCAAGCCAGTCAGCCACGTCAAAACTGCGGGGACCTTGAGTGGGGTCCCCGGAGCCCTTGTATAATAAGTTATTTCATCTCCCGGAGCCTCAGTTTCTGCATCTGCAAAACGGGCATGACAGCTCCATTGTGTGGATCAGAGATGGGCGTCTGGGGGACCTGCGGGAGACACTGCACACCGTCTGAAGCGCTGGGCACGTGGCCTGACGCCCTGGACCGTGGCGCCGCACAGGCAGCGAGGCGCGCCGCCCAGGAGCTGGCAGAGAGTAAATAAAGCTCCTCCTGTCCTCAGGTTTGGAGCCATCAGAGCACCTTCACATTTTTAAAAATGATTTAAAATATTTCTACTGATTTTTAGAGAGAGGAAGAGGAAAGGAGAGGAAGGGAGAGGGAGGGAGAAACATCTGTTGTGGGACCCCTCCCGGGATTGAGCCTGCAGCCTGGGCATGAGCCAGCACACGGCCTTCCGGTGCCCAGGACAGGCCCGCCCGCCGAGTCAGGTTTAATGCCAGAGAGATGGGCCTCGGTCTGATGGCTCAGCCGACATTCCAGATCACAGGGAGTTCTTCTGGAGAACCCAGAGCTTCGTTCTAGTGTGTGTGTGTGTGTGTGTGTCTGTGTGGGGAGGGGGTTGGGAGGAGAAGCAGCGAGGCCATTATGGGCTTGGTTACCTTGGGAGCCTTTATAAGCAACCTGGCGTGGCTGTGTGCTTTCCACCCCCACAGGCACATGGATGGAGTGTGGTTCACGCTGGAGCCACGCTACCGCTTGCCTGTGTGCACACACGTGTAACATGCGCGCTTCGCTGTCCCTGTTCCAGCAGAGCTTGCATTTCCAGGGGAGCTGGGCTGTGAAGTAGAGCAGTGTGACGAGACAGTCCTTGATTTTTCTTTTGAGGGATGGGTGAGCTCTGGGGACGGCTCAGCGGGCGGGGGCTGTGTACAGCCTTCTCCTGTCCGTGTGAAAACCCTGTAGTTTTAAAACACAACATGCCTGCGGTGCTTTTTAACCCGAGGAGCTTGCTTTTTAGTTACTCTTTCATTAATAATGGATTCCCGGATTAGAAACAGATGAGCATTCTTGACTTAAAAGTGTTTTGCCACCAAGAGGAGACTCAGGTGCCTCTGTTTTCAGAGAACCGAAGGGCAAAGTGGGTATAATTGTAGTGACAGTTTGGGGACCATGGTTTTATGGCACAGATGACAGCTGGTGGGGGGGGCTGTCCAGCCCTCCTCACCCCGACTCCCCCAGCCTCCCCGGGAAGAGCTGTGTTCCCCGAGAGGGGGTCTGAGGAGGCGGCCGAGCAGTCACGGCCTGCCCGCCCCCACCATTGAAGAGCGGGAGCTGGAGAAGGCAGCCTGTTGTTGGTGGCGAGGTGGTCGGGAAGTAATAAGAGAAACACGGGTTTGGACAGAACGTCGTTTTGTTTAACCAGGTCTAAGCCACCGAGAACAATGAAGACGCTTAGAGCCGTTTCAGATGGGATTATCGCACACGGGAGCATTTCCCCCAGCAGAGGGTCAGGCCCTGTGTCCTCTTCGTTCCAGCGAAGCGGAGTGCTGCCTGGAAAGCGCGGACACACACACACACACACACACACACACAGACCGGCTGAGCCGGGAGAGCCGCCAGGCTCCGCGCTCGGAGGCTGCCCGGCTCGGCGGCTCCGGGCCCGCAGGGGCCTGGCGGACGGCCTTCGGGAGAGGGAGAGCTGGAGGAGCGCTGCTGGTGGAGCCTGTTTCTGAGGATGAATTCGGTGGGGACAGCGTGGCGGGGAAGCAGGAGTCCGGGGCTGCATCTAGAAGATTCCACCAGCGTCAGAGGCAGTAGGGAGGACGGCTGGGCGGCCTCTGCTGCGGCTTTTCCTTGCAGGCTGCAGGATGCCGACGGCGTGGTTTCCCTGCCAGAGGGAGGGAGTAAGGGAGGCGCATTTTGGGAAACTTTTCCAATAATGAGTCCTGATTTCTCTCGGACTCTGTGGGTTTTATTGCCTGTGACACCAAACTGTGCGTTTGTGAAAAGTGAGGCTGTCACACCCTCAGTCGCCCGCACGTCCGGCTCCTCCGGGTCTGCCAGGGCCGTAGGCGCTCTGCGCGGGCGGTGCCGGGGCCCGGGGTCTGGCGCCTGCAGCTGTCCGGGCGTCTTGGCTGCACGTCCTGGAGTTCTGAGTAAACGTCCCCGGGCAGGTTTTTATGAGTGTACATCCAGCTCATTTGGTTCAATACAGAGGACTGATCACTGGTGTAGGGTAAGAGTATGTTTAGTTTTGTAAGAAACCACCAAACTGTTTTTCCAAAGCGGCTGCACCACTGCGTCCCCAGCAGCACTGGCGCCTTCTCGGCCCCGCTCGCAGCGTGTGGTGGTGTCAGGGAGGAACTAACAGGCGAGACGGCTCCTCAGGGACCACAGAGGACAGAATTCGCCGCGATTCCCAAGAACAGCAGGGGGCACACGCAGGCTCCGGGCATGTGAGGGGCCTGCAGCTCGCCGTGGGAGTTTTCACTGATCTGCTCGGTGGTGATGAGTCTGAACTGGTGTTCACTGGTGAGCAGGTGCACATAGAACCGTCTGAAGGGAGATCAGACGAGACACACAGACAGTGAAAGGCAGGAAACGGGCAGAGACGCCGGGCTGTCTGAGGCACAGCTTTCCTGGGAGAACGAGGGCTGGCAGCTTGCAGTGTTGACAGAGAGGGCCGCAGCCGGTGTAGTTGTTACTCTGGATGCTCCGAGGGGCTTTGGGAGCATGTGAGCAGAGGAATGCTGTGATCTGGAATTTCGTGTTGTAAAAACCCTGCCCGTGGTGAGAGCCAGAGGTGGCAGCAGAGGAAACGCACTGCAGGCGTGGGCCTGGGCCTCGCCGGCTGCTCTGCGCCTTCGAAGGGGCGGAGGGGCGGGTGCCGAGGCCCCGGAGGCCCCACGCCCCTTCGTTCGGCTGGGGTGCAGTCGGCTGGGGCGCGTGGCACTGTGACGGTCAGGGAGGAGCTCACCCCGCTGGCCGGGCCTCGTTGCCTGATTCACACCTGAGCCTCGAGGTCAGAGACAAGAAGTCAGAGTCCATTTGTGAGAAGGCTGACATGCGCTGCTGGCTTTGGAGACGGAGGGGCCACGTGGAAGCGGCTTCTGAAAGCGGAGAAGCTGACAGCAGCATGGGAGCGGGCCTTCGTCCTCCGGATGCACAGAAACAAAGTCAGACCAGACCCGAGTCCAGAGCGGCGGGAGGGAGCAGCTGCGCTGGCAGCTCCGTGTTAGCTCGCGAGGCCCTGCCCACGAGCTTCGGTGCCGGCTTCCTGCTGGAGGACTGAGCTGCCGAGCGGGGCAGGATCTGTGGGGATTTGTCACGCGGCAGTGGAAATACACTGAGCGTAGAGAAGTACTGAGCACCTGGAAACACGTGCAGAATGTCCTCTGTAGAATTGAGCAAATAAGCCCTGGCAATATGGTAAAAGGATAATGAGGAAAATGTCTGTCTTGCCCACCTGTGTGCTAACCACTTCCTTTGCTCATCCATGGGCTGCACTCCCCACCCTTAGGTTCCATCAGGAGATCGCAGGGCTCCCCGCAGCTCCCCTGGGGCTGGACTCCCGGCCCCCCTCCCCCCGCCACCACCCCTCCCTCCCCTCATGTCCGCAGGCGCCTCCTTCCAGAAGCCGCCGCAGTCACCGCCCGCGTCTCCCAGCCTCCTCGGTGCTGACTGTGGCCTCTCCCAGGAATCACTGAGAGGCTTCCCTTTCTCTGCCCAGGCCCATCCGAGGAGCCGCTGTCCGCGGCGGCCAGACCCCTGTGAAGTGTTTCTCAGTGAATACGAATGGAAAGGCAGGAGGACGGTCCGATCACGGCTGCAGGTGGAGGCCCTGGGCTGCCGCCCTCGGAGCCCGGGCCGGCTGCGGTGAGCAGGTGTGAAAGGAGGCTTGTTCTCTGAGTGGGTGGCAGCTGTGGCCTTGAAATATTCAGCAGCCGCTGACAGGTGTGCTGTCACCGGCCTCGCTCCTCGGAGCACCGCAGGGAAGGCCCGCCCCGCCCGCCCTGCAGGCCCGGGTCTGGGAGCGTCCCTGAGCCCGGCTTCAGCCAAGTCACCACCGCGGAGCCACCCACCCCAGCCCCCGCCCGGGAGCGCCCCGCGCCCGGCCTGCTCTCCGCGGGAGCCCTCGTGGCGGCTTCCTCCGAGCTGCCGCCTCCGCCGGAGACCGGAGTTGGGCCACCTCCCTGAGCCAGCTGCCTGCCCCCCGCATGGCCGCCTCCTGTGCTCCCGTGATGGGGCCCGCCGCCAGCTTCCCGCCTCTCCTCCTCCGCCCCCTCCCCGCGGCCCTCAGCGGAGGCAGGCCTGGCTCAGGGACAGAGTTAGGGGACCCACAGCCATCAGCTCGGAGGGTGCGTGGGGGTCTCCCCGAGAGCAGGAGGCAGCCGCTGTCGCCGGGTCCATGGTTCCTTCCGTGGAGAACGTTCCTTCGCATCACGCGTGGCTCCTGCGGGGGCCAGAGGCTGGCTTCGGTCCGTCTGGTTTAAACGGGCCTCCCTCCCTGAGCGTTGCCATCTCCTTTAGTTTAAAGCGGGAGACGTGGCCTCCTTCAGGGAACATCAGAGCCTTAGGGCGGCGGTCCCCGCAGCCGCCGTCAGGCAGAGCCTGCGCCCGCGGCCCGGCTGTGGTCCTTCAGCACAGACAGCACCGAGGCCTCTGGCCGGAGGCCACACACACAGTGATGTGAGACCTTTAGACCGGAGACATGTCCACGGTGACAGACCCAGAGCGAGCAGGTGCTGCGGGAAATGGCACTGCAGAGCCGAGCACCGGGCACGAAGGCAAACCGTAAAACGCCGGGAGTGGAGCCGAGCAGGTGTGCGCTGTCCGCGAGGAGCAAACCAGACCGTGGGTGACAGGCCCGAGGCGGCGGGGGAGGCTGACGCGGGAGGACCGGTGTAGCTCCGATGTCGCTCAGCGCTCAGCCTGGTGCTGCCTCCGCCTGCACGTCGGCGGGGCTGCCCCGCACAGGGACCCCGCTGCTCCTGCTGGACTCGTGACGGAGGAGCAGAGGCCGCCGCAGGCCGATGGTGTCCCCACCAAACTCGAGTCGAAGTCCTAACCCGTTGACCTCAGGATCTGACTGTGTTTGGACGTGGGTCCTCACAGCAGCAGCAGCTGAAGTGAGGTCAGGAGGGGCCTGGTCGATGACTGGTGTCGTCTTTGGAGAGGACAGGACATGGACACTCACGGACACCGTGAGGACGCAGGGAGAGGCCTCGGGAACCGGCCCCCATGGGGTCCCGGACGCAGGCTCCAGGCCCGGGGGAAGTGCGGTCCTGTGTAAGCCGCCCCCGAGTGCACTGTGTACGGCAGCACTGACACAGCCACCACGTGAGAAAACGGGAGAGCCCAGGAGAAGCCAGACACAAAGCCTGGTCGCAGTGAACATTTAGGACGAGAAGCTCAACGCACGAAATTGGTGCAAGAGCAGGACTTTCTTCCATGGCTGCCAGCCTGTGGCCCGCTTCCCTTCAGCAGGTTACACTTGTATTATTAATTTTTAAAAAATATATTTTATTGATTTTTTACAGAGAGGAAGGGAGAGAGCTAGAGAGCTAGAAACGATGAGAGAGAAACATCGACCAGCTGCCTCCTGCACACCCCCTACTGGGGACATGCCCGCAACCAATGTACATGCCCTTGACCGGAATCGAACCTGGGACCCTTCAGTCCACGGACCGACGCTCTACCGCTGAGCCAAACCAGCTTCGGCTACACTTTTATTATTATTATAGATAGATTAGAGGCCTGGTGCATGAAATTCGTGCACAGGGGCCGGGGGTGTGCAGTGAGGGGGTGTCCCTCAGCTCAGCCTGCACCCTCTCCAGTCTGGGACCCTTCAAGGGATATCTGACTGCCTGTTTAGGCCTGATCCCTCTCACAATCCAGGACTGCTGGCTCCCAATTGCTCCTGCCTGCCTTCATGATTGCTCCTAACCACTTCTGCCTGCCAGTCTGATCACCCCCTAACCATTCCCCTGCCAGACTGATGCCTAACTGCTGCCCTGGTTGCCCCTAACTGCCCTCCCCTTCAGGCCTGGTCACCCAATAACTGCCCTTCCCTGGAGGCCTGATCCCCCCCAACTGCTATCCCCTGCAGGCCCGGTCGCCCCCAACTGCCTTGCCCTCCCTTGCAGGCCTGGTTCCTCCTAACTGCCCTCCCCTGGCTATCTTGTGGTGACCATCTTGTGTCCACATGTGGGCAGTCATCTTGTGTGTTGGAGTGATGGTCAATCTGCATATCACTCTTTTATTAGATAGGATAGAGGCCTGGTGCATGTGTGGGGACCAGCTGGTTTGTCCTGAAGGGTGTCCCGGATCAGGGTGGGGGTTCCCTTGGGGCATGAGGCAGCCTGGGCGAGAGGCCTGTGATGGTTTGCAGGCCAGCCACACCCCCTGGTGATCCAAGTGGAGGCCCTGGTATCTGGGACTTATTTATTGTCTATAATTGAAACTTTGTAGCCTTGAGCGGAGCCAAGCCTCCTGCTTGCTCAGTGGCTGAAGCCATTTTTGTTGGAATTTATGTATCTTCTATAATAGAAACTTTGTGGCCTGGGCTCTGACTGCCAGGCCACTGACAACCGGGCGGCTCGCACCCGCTGTGACACGCTGCAGAGCGCCCACCCGCCGCGGCCCACACCGGGGTGAGGGGCCGGGGCTCCCGGTGGGCCGAGGAGGCGAGGGGCAGCGTGTGACCAGAGGCAGCCGGTGGTTTCAGACCTCGGGCGTGTCTGCCAGCCTCGCTGAAGCCTGGCCGTGGCGTGTGTTAGGGGTCAGGGTGTCCCAGGCTGAGACTTTGAGGGTGACGCTGGCGTTTCTGCTCGTCTGGGCCGCCCTGCACTGTGCACCCGGCCCCAGGCCTCCGCCAGAGCGCACAGAGCCGTGTCCGGGCTCTCAGCACGGCCTGCGGGCTCCTGTGTGCCCACCCCGGTGGCCCGAGGGTGTGGGCCCGGCGGGCGCCCAGTGCAGGCCGGGCTCGGACTCAGCGGCAGGAGGGCACAGCGGGGGTGGGGGGGAGGGGGGCCTGTGCTGGCAGGCGTGGGAACAGGCCCGTCTCTCTTTACAAGCTTTTCTTCCAGGTGGAGTTACCTGTGACTTTTCCCCAGGAGTTGCTGAGACCCAGTTAGAAAGCAAAAATGAAACCATACATGTTACACAGAACCCCCAGCTGCTGGGTGGGCCGTTGTGGGTGAGGCAAGCCCCGGCAGGAGCCCCGGCTCTCCCTCCTCCCGGGGGCCCCGGCTCTCCCTCCTCCCGGGGGCCCCGGCTCTCCCTCCTCCTGTGGAGCCCCGGCTCTCCCTCCTCCCGGGGGCCCCGGCTCTCCCTCCTCCTGTGGAGCCCCGGCTCTCCCTCCTCCTGTGGAGCCCCGGCTCTCCCTCCTCCCGGGGGCCCTGGCTCTCCCCCGGCTCTCCCTCCTCCCGGGGGCCCCGGCTCTCCCTCCTCCTGCGGAGCCCCGGCTCTCCCTCCTCCTGTGGAGCCCCGGCTCTCCCTCCTCCTGCGGGGGCCCCGGCTCTCCCTCCTCCCGGGGGCCCGGCTCTCCCTCCTCCCGGGGGCCCGGCTCTCCCTCCTCCCGGGGGCCCCGGCTCTCCCTCCTCCCGCGGGGGCCCCGGCTCTCCCTCCTCCTGCGGAGCCACGGCTCTCCCTCCTCCCGAGGGGGCCCCGGCTCTCCCCCGGCTCTCCCTCCTCCCGGGGTCCCCGGCTCTCCCTCCTCCCATGGGGTCCCCGGCTCTCCCTCCTCCTGCGGAGCCCCGGCTCTCCCCCGGCTCTCACTCCTCCCGGGGGCCCCGGCTCTCCCTCCTCCGGCGGGAGCACGGGGAGCCGGCTGCCTTGGCAGCACAGGCCGGTTCCTGTGCAGAGCCCAGCCCGCGGCTCCTCTCCGGTCCGCTCAGTCCTGGTGAGCTCGGTCTGGACACTCCCTGTCTAGCGTTACACGCCTGGATGCGTGTTTGGTTCTGTCGTGTCTGAGCAGTGGCCTCTGCGAGCAGAGGGTCCAGGACGCTGGGCCGGACAGGAGGGTGTTCACTGTGCACCCCAGCCCCACCCACGTGTGATTGTGTCGGCGGAGGTGAGGCTGAGAGGGCGAGCTCAGGGGCGTTTGTCCTTAGCTGGCGAGAGTTGAGGGACGGTGCTCGGACCTCAGGTGGCGTCCGTGTGTGGAGGAGGCGGTGCCGCCGGGCATCCTCCTCCGGGTGGTACTGTCTCCTGCATGGATCAGTGTGGTTTGTGCTCCACTGCTGGTCCCTGTGAGCGTGTGATGCCACCTTCCCTCCGTGTGAACACATGGGGCTCAGAAAACAACGCACCTTGGCCGGAGGCTCAGGAGCTGGGAACCACGAGGGAAAAGCCCAGGGGAGCTTGCCTCTCAGGCTCACAGAGCTGCTGGAAGGGAGCGGGTTGGTCTGCCATGTTCTCAGGCACGAGCCCTGCCTGGGGCGGCTGCCGCTCTGCCTCCGCCCCACTCCCAGGCCTGCCAGGAGCCGTCCCCCGCGGGAGTCCGCGGGGCACGTCCGGCTGCACTGCGGCCTGGGCCGGTGGCTCTCACAGCACATCTGGGCGCAGAAGCGGCCCCGCTCCACGTGGCCGGGCGCTGGCCGGGAAGGTAACCGTGCCAGGCGGTGTGTGACGCTGTGGGGTCACACAGAAGGGGGTGGCGCAGCTGTGTGTGGGAATACTAAGCAGCCAGGAGTGCGGGCTCGGGGGCTGAGAGGACCAGGCCTTTCCCTTCCCCGGATCTGTCTGCAGACAGACACACCGACCTAAAATACTTCCCACCTGAAGGACGGACGGATCCTAAAACCTTTGAATAACGGACGTTACTTTCCCTGACGAAGGCGCCAAGCCCAGGACGGAGACTGTCACCTGTCACCAGAGCGGAGCCCCAGCTGCCCTCCCAGCCTGCCTTCCAGGTCCTCCTGCTGGGGTTCCCGGGTTCCCGCCCAGAGGGTGGGTGGGGAAGTGCTCTCGGGTCTGTGTTTCTGTTCACGGTCCTCTCCTGAGGGCTTCCCATGGGAAGGCGTGGGCCCTCACCCTCCCTGAGGAGGAAGACACCCCAGCAGTGCCCCCAGCTTCCCTTTCCTCTGCCAGCCTCTCCCACTGACCTCTCCCCCCTCCCGCGGGGCGGGGCGGGCTGCCAGACCCTGCAGTTACCCCTCGGCCCTCTTCTGTAGGAGAGAGAAAAGAAAGGAAGTGCATCCTGGAGGAATTTGGTTGGTATTTTCGGAGAAGCCAAGGCAGGGATCACTTCCTGAGCCTCCCTGAGCCCCAGGAGGCCGTCCAGCCTGGAGCCCGGGAGGCCTTGGTCTCAGCGAAAGGGGCGCTGGCTGCCCGGGTCCTGGCTCCACAGCCAGATCCGCAGCGGGGACAGTCTGGTGTGGATGGAGGCCTGCGTCCAGGTGGTCAGCCTCGCCGTTAGACTGGCTGCCCGTCAGGGTGGGAGGGGAAGGGTCATGTGAGGTCCTGCCCGGAGGCAGAGGGGCGGTGGGCGGGGTCCTGGGCCTCCGGCTCCAGCAGCGGCTCTCCACTGTCTTCTGGAAACGCCTTCCCTTGACGGAGGAGGGGTCCCCCGGACGGGACAGCCACCTCACAGGGCACAAGGCGCGGCCGCACCCACCTTGGCTGCTGCCCTAAGGTCACTGGTTTGGTCACTGGTTTGCTTTCAGCCTCTGCCGGGCTGAGGGAGGCAGGCAGGTGATGGAGGACCTAAACCCATGGGAGTGAATTAAGTCTCCGGCCTGAGGAAACCGCCTCGGGGAGGGGCCGGGTCCGATGCTTCTCTGCGGTAACCTTGCAGTGTCCGGTTCGGGAGGTCCAGCCCCCTTGCTGGGCCGTGTCCCTGTAGGGATCGCCATGAGCGATGCAGCCACTGGGTCTCACTGCAGAGAGGAGGGGTGGAGAGGAGGGAGAGGAGGGGCGGAGAGGATGGGTGGGGAGGAGGGAGAGGAGGGAGAAAGAGGAGGGGCGCGGAGGAGGGACCGGAAGCCCATTTAAGGAGGCGGGTGGTCGCCCTGACTCAGAGCCTGTCGCTGAGGCTGGTTTGCCCAGGAACAGGGGCCAGGATGTTTGTTTTGTAACTGCTCTCCACCTTTGCCCTTTGCCCTTTGCCCTTTGCTCACCCCTCTCTTTGTTCTTGGCCAGCTGCAGGCCACGCTGCCATTTGGAACCGGCTGCCTGCTGGGGCCTGAGGACAAAAGGGCCAGCTGGTGGCGCCCCGGCTGCGGGGAGGCGGGGAGGCGCCGCCCTGGGCGGGGGCTGGTTCTGGGTGCGGACGCTGGAGGGAGGTGAGAGCTTGGCAGGCAGCGGAGTTCAGGCAGTAAACGTCCCCCCCTGATTAATCGCCATGACTCCGTTTAGAAACTGACTAAAAACAGTTGGTCCACAGGCTGCTCGGACATAATTTAGTGCATGCAAATATCTATCCAAATCATATCCTGGCATGTTTTTTTTTTTTTAAAAAAAACGTTCAAAAGTTTTGCCAAACTGGACATGGAAGCGTGCTCAGTGTGCAGGCCACGCGCGCCGGACGGAGGGTCAGCTGGACACTCGGGGGGGGGGGGGGGGGAGAGCCTGTCTGACGCCGTGAGGCACTCAGACAGGCGAGGGTGTGGAGGAGAGTTGTGTCCGGGCCTGGCTGCACAGAAGCCGGGTGAGGAGCAGGCGCCCTCAGTGGGGCATGGGGGTAGTTGTGCCGGTCCTCCCCGTCGATCTTGGGGTGACTGTGACCTGGTTTCTGCCAGTGCGGCCGCAGGCGACATCTGAGCTGCTCCTGAGAGGGTGTCCCGGCCGCCTGTGGGGACTGATGCCGGAGAAGCCCCGGGGGGGAGGCGGCCCTGCTGCAGGGACGGCTGCTGGACCGGCGTGACCCGCTGCCCGCCCGCCGAGTGTGTCCCCTGGATCCTCGCGGGGCTTTCTCTGCCCAGGACTCGGGGCGCCAGCAGAGCCCCGTGGGGGGCCGCGCGGAGCCGGGCCGGAGGGCGCAGGCCGGCCGCGGTCCTCAGGAGGGGCTCCCGTGGCTTTCAGCTCTGGCAGGACTGTTGGCAGTGGCGCTCCCGGCAGCGGGGCCTCCGGGGCGGCCGGGGCGGCCTGAGCTCCGGGGCCACGGCCGCAGGTGGCGTGGGCCCAGGCGAGGCCCCCACCTCCCGCCCAGGCCTCGCTGCTGAGCGCTGTGACTGCAGTTCTGGTTTATGAGTGGATTTTCATTGATTCAGAAAGACCCTATGCGGCTGGTGGCTACCACCTTGGCAGGGCCTGAGGGCTTTTGCCATTCAGGGTCTGCCATCACCCGTGGAGGGGCAGTGGCACAGGATTGGGTGCGGAATGAAGTGGGGAGCTGGAGAACTTGAGAGTTGTTCTCAATCTTCGGGTGCACTCAGCTCCTAGGAGAGCTAACCTCCTGTGCTCCCCGGGCCTCCTGTGCCCCCGTGCCTCCTGTGCTCCCCATGCCTCCTGTGCTCCCCATGCCTCCTGTGCTCCCCATGCCTCCTCCTGTGCTCCCCATGCCTCCTGTGCCCCCCGTGACTCCTCCTGTGCCCCCTGTGCCCCCCGTGACTCCTCCTGTGCCTCCTGTGCCCCCCGTGCCTCCTCCTATGCTCCCTGTGCCTCCTCCTGTGCTCCCTGTGCCTCCTCCTGTGCTCCCTGTGCCTCCTCCTGTGCTCCCCGTGCCTCCTCCTGTGCTCCCCATGCCTCCTCCTGTGCTCCCCGTGCCTCCTCCTGTGCTCCCTGTGCCTCCTCCTGTGCTCCCCGTGCCTCTTCCTGTGCTCTCTGTGCCTCCTCCCGTGCTCCCTGTGCCTCCTGTGCTCCCTGTGCCTCCTCCCATGCTCCTTGTGCCTCCTCCTGTGCTCCCTGTGCCTCCTCCCATGCTCCCTGTGCCTCCTCCTGTGCTCCCTGTGCCTCCTCCTGTGCTCCCCATGCCTCCTGTGCCCCCCGTGACTCCTCCTGTGCCCCCTGTGCCCCCCGTGACTCCTCCTGTGCCCCCTGTGCCCCCCGTGCCTCCTCCTATGCTCCCTGTGCCTCCTCCTGTGCTCCCTGTGCCTCCTCCTGTGCTCCCTGTGCCTCCTCCTGTGCTCCCCGTGCCTCCTCCTGTGCTCCCCATGCCTCCTCCTGTGCTCCCCGTGCCTCCTCCTGTGCTCCCTGTGCCTCCTCCTGTGCTCCCCGTGCCTCTTCCTGTGCTCTCTGTGCCTCCTCCCGTGCTCCCTGTGCCTCCTGTGCTCCCTGTGCCTCCTCCCATGCTCCTTGTGCCTCCTCCTGTGCTCCCTGTGCCTCCTCCCATGCTCCCTGTGCCTCCTCCTGTGCTCCCTGTGCCTCCTCCTGTGCTCCCCGTGCCTCCTCCTGTGCTCCCTGTGCCCCCTGTGCCTCCTGTGCTCCCTGTGCCTCCTGTGCTCCCCGTGCCTCCTCCTGTGCTCCCCATGCCTCTTCCTGTGCTCCCTGTGCTCCCCGTGCCGCCTCCTATGCCTCCTCCTGTGCTCCCCGTGCCTCCTCCTGTGCTCCCTGTGCCTCCTCCCGTGCCTCCTCCTGTGCTCCGTGCCCCTGTGCTTCCTGTGCTCCCTGTGCCTCCTGTGCTCCCCGTGCCTCCTCCTGTGCTCCCCGTGCCTCTTCCTGTGCTCCCTGTGCTCCCCGTGCCTCCTCCTATGCCTCCTCCTGTGCTCTCCGTGCCTCCTCATGTGCTCCCCTGCCTCCTCCTGTGCTCCCTGTGCCTCCTCCTGTGCTCCCTGTGCCTCCTGTGCTGTTGGACACTCGGTGACGCTGCTGTGGCTGGTTTCCTGGGTCGACTGTGAGGAAGCCACGGCCAGCACTGATCGCCGCGCAGCACTGGGGCTGCCGCCGTGGTCGCCGTGTGGGTGTCGGGCTGGTTTCCCCGGGCCTCTCGGCCGTGATGCCATCCCCTCCAGGATCTCCTCATGGCTGCCTCCCTGTCCCACAGTGTAAGCGCAGTGGGTGCGTGTCGCTAGCTTCAGGGGTACAATCCTGGGGCTCCACGTTTACACCTTACGGTGTGCTCACCTCTCCTGTCTCCGACACCAGTCCCGTCCTGTCAGGCCCCCGGCCAGCCCCGTACCCTGAACTCCTTGGAGGACGCACCTCTGGAGCAGTCACCATCAGAAGCCTGCAGACCTTACTGTGAATTGGCGGCTGCAGCTGAGCAGACGGTCCCTGAGGAGTCTGGATTAGCTCTGCTCTGGGACTTGTTTCCGGGGAGGCCTGCTCTCTGCTCTCACTTCCTCTCCCCTCTGCTCTCACTTCCTCTCCCCATCTGCTCTCACTTCCTCTCCCCTCGGCTCTCACTTCCTCTCCCCGTCTGCTCTCACTTCCTCTCCCCATCTGCTCTCACTTCCTCTCCCCTCCGCTCTCACTTCCTCTCCCCTCGGCTCTCACTTCCTCTCCCCGTCTGCTCTCACTTCCTCTCCCCATCTGCTCTCACTTCCTCTCCCCATCTGCTCTCACTTCCTCTCCCCTCGGCTCTCACTTCCTCTCCCCTCAGCTCTCACTTCCTCTCCCCATCTGCTCTTACTTCCTCTCCCCTCGGCTCTCACTTCCTCTCCCCTCGGCTCTCACTTCCTCTCCCCGTCTGCTCTCACTTCCTCTCCCCATCTGCTCTCACTTCCTCTCCCCATCTGCTCTCACTTCCTCTCCCCTCGGCTCTCACTTCCTCTCCCCTCTGCTCTCACTTCCTCTCCCCGTCTGCTCTCACTTCCTCTCCCCTCTGCTCTCACTTCCTCTCCCCTCTGCTCTAACTTCCTCTTCCCATCTGCTCTCACTTCCTCTCCCCTCGGCTCTCACTTCCTCTCCCCTCCGCTCTCACTTCCTCTCCCCTCACCCAAAGGCTCCTGGCCCTCAGTGGGCCTTTGCCTGAAGGCCTTTCTCTTTGTGACGGCCCGCAGCCCCACGTGGCCTCGCTTTAACTCTGGCTCATGACTGGCACTGCATCAGCTTAGTGGCTTTGTGATGCTCACCTCTACCCTGTTGTTCACCTGATGGTAAGATTGATTCATGTATGTCAGTATTTCCAAGGAAAACAGTATAAAAAAGAAAACATTATTTGTAATTATGCCACTGGAGATAACTCATGCTTAAAAAATTGGAGTAGTGTCCAGGCCAGTGTAGCTAAGTGGTTAGAGCATTGGTCCACGCATTGAAGGGTCATGGGTTTGATTACCAGTCAAGGGCACGGCCCTGAGTTGCAGGTTCGATCTCCTGCCCTGGTTGGGGTGTATATAGGAGGCAGGCAATCAATGTGTCTCTTTCACATTGATGTTTCTCTCTCTCTCTCATTCCTCCCTCTCTCCTTTCCTCCCTCCCTCCCACCCTCCCTTTCTTCCACTGTCTCTAAAAATCAATGGAAAAAACATCCCTGGTGAAGATTTAAAAAATGTTTTTAAAATTGGAATGTTTACTTCAATTTTCATTTGCGGTCATATGCATAAGCTGTTGTTATGTGATATTTTTCTTATATGTATGGCCTTTCCACAACCATCGTTCTTAATGTTTGCGTTTTCCAGCCAGTTGGCTAGTCCCTCAGCCTGTTCTTGACTCCACACCCTTGACCTTGGAAGGGAACAGCGGCTTTGTGGACCGTTCCCCTCCTTGGCTGACAGGTCCGGCACAGGGGGCAGCGGGATGTGGTGCTGGGTGGCTGTCTGCATCCTGGCGGCGTGCGGGCGCAGCGTCCCTGAGCGATGGGGCTCCCCGCCAGCTCCCGGAAGTGGACCGTGTTTGGGACTCGCGGGGACACGAAACCATCCGTGCCTCCCAGACTGACTTCACTCGTGTTTTCCTGTCTGCGTGGGAGGGGGCTCCTGTTCGCTCAGGGGTGGTCCTCGGCCGTGTCCACACGCACGCGCTCTGTGTGATACGTCAGCGTGAGCACTCGCAGCGTGGCGGCTGTCTCCCGCGTCCTCTGTGCCCGCTTCTGCGCCCACGTTCCCTGTTATGAGGACACCAGTCACACTGGATTAGCATCCACCCTGACGCCCTCATTTTCACCCGGCCCCCGGAAGGGCCCATGTCCGGAGGAGGGCGCTCAGGGTCCTGGGTGCGGGCCTGGTGATCTCCCAGGGACCCGTGCAGCTGTGTGTGCAGCTGTGGCAGTGCCCACGAGGCTTCTCGGCACTGACATCTTTCCCGGGTGCTGTGATAAAACCCAGTTTTGACCTTCATCCTGTGAGAATCTTCTGACGGGTGCAGCAGAGGCACAGCGTCTGAGTGGAGGAGGGGAGGGCAGGCGGGACTAGGCCTCACGTCTCCCCGCTCCGTCCAGGCTGGGAGGCCTCGGGAGGCGTGGTGAGCTGTGGGGCCAGTCCCCCCAGCTGTTTCTAGGGGTGTTTCCCATGGGCCCGCCTGCCGCTGCCGCTCGCTGAGGCTCGGAGGGCTGGGGCTGTCCCAGGCCCCGCTTCTCTCCTGCCGGCTCCCACCTCTGACCTGGAAGTACATGGCTGCCCGCCCCAAGAGGTCAAGGGTTTGTGGGTATTTTTTCCTATTTTAAAATTTATTTGCATATTAAAAACCTGTGCATTCCAGTAATTAAAGTCATTTGAACGAAAGATGTTGGCACTCTGATCACACCGCCCCTTACAGCCTGCAGTCACCTTGGACCAGGCGGTGCCCTCTGCCTTCCCCAGCCCGACTCTTCCTCTGCCTTCCCCAGCATGGACTCGTCCTCTGGGGGGGGAGGGACAACCCCTCTGCCTTCCCCAGCATGGACTCGCCCTCTGGGGGGGGACAACCCCTCTGCCTTCCCCAGCATGGACTCGTCCTCTGGGGGGGGGGATCCCCTCTGCCTTCCCCAGCATGGACTCGTCCTCTGGGGGGGGGGAGATCCCCTCTGCCTTCCCCAGCATGGACTCGTCCTCTGGGGGGGGATCCCCTCTGCCTTCCCCAGACGGACTCTTCCTTGGGGGACGCGTGTGCTGGGCCAGCAGTTCCGCGGGGAAGGGTGGCCCAGGGGCTTACATGGACCGGCATCTCGGAGTCACAGCCGGAGGCGGCTGGGAGGCAGGAGCAGGGCGGACCGGGTGGAGAGACTGAGCTTCCTCTGCAGCTTCTGGGTCGTGCTCCGGTCAGAGAACAGGTGCTGCTTCTCTCTGGGAAAGAAAGTGCAGGGAAGAGGCTGGTGCTCCCTGGGCTGTCCCTGTCCTCTGGCCTGGAAGGGCGTCCACCCTGTGCAGTGGCCAGGGAGCTGCGTCCCGCCTCACCCGGGGATGGAGCTGGGCCTTCCTGTGAGGTGGCGCCCAGGCAGAGGGCGCCCAGAGAGAGGGCGCCTGGGCAGAGGGCCTGGCCAGAGAGAGGGCGCCTGGGCAGAGGGCGCCCGGGGAGAGAGGGTGCCCAGGCAGAGGGCGCCCAGAGAGAGGGCGCCTGGGCAGAGGGTGCCCGGGCAGAGGGCGCCCAGAGAGAGGGCGCCTGGGCAGAGGGTGCCCAGGCAGAGGGCGCCCAGGCAGAGGGCGCCCAGAGAGAGGGCGCCCGGGCAGAGGGCCTGGCCAGGGCCTTGAGGACTGCCTTTCCCATTGGACCTTTTTAGAGAATGGGTTTGTGTGAGCTCTTTGCTGAGAACTCAGAAGTGTCGCTGCTTTAAGTGTGGTCTCGGAGCATGAGCCTCGTCACGCTGTGCATCTTAGGGAGTGAGGGCAGCACCGTGCGGCTTAGGCCTGTGAGGGGCACCACAGAGGCTGATTATCGTCCTTTGTCAAGTCATTAAGAAAAGGGTCCACCAGCACGTGCCGCAGGTGAGGGGTGAGGGGGCCGCTGCCGACAGCTAACACAGGCCCTCAGTCCTCCCGCCGCTCAGGACCGGGAGCGAGGGCACAGCGCGGACCAGGAGAAACACCGGCCGGTGCGGGAGGACCGCCTCTGGAGCTGACGAGGGTGAGCTGCCCTCACAGGAGGGGAGGCCTGGAGGAACAGGGACCTTAGGCCTGGGGATGGGAGGGGCCCTCATGCCCGCCCCCCCCCAGTCTGTAGAATAGTGAAGCTAGTTAACAGGCACAATTAAAGTGCTACTCGTATTTTTCCAGCAACAAAGGGACTTCAGGTACTGGACGGATTCCCTTTGTCAGAGGAAGCTGGGCTGGCTTGGGCTGTGATGTTCTAAGCTGGAAATCTGTTAAAGCCGGAGGCTTACACAAATGAGGGGTCCCCTGCAAAGCCTTTCTTCAGCTCCTTTTGATGAGAAAATAATTGATTATCTTTGGGGATAATAATACCCTGAGTTATTTACGGCCCTCCCTCTGGGGAGCTCCGGAACAGTTTGCAGTGCGTTCTAATTATAACTCACCTCTCCCCTGGGGAGGCCGGCCGGCCCCAGGCCCTGCCCTCCGCTGGGGGGGGGGGGGGGGGCGGCGACCTGCCTCCTGCGCGCCTGTCCTCCGCAGCACAGCAAGGCTGCTGGGTGACAAGCCCCAGCGTTACGGTGTGTGATGGGTCATTGCCGATTCCTCAGAATTCCCAGAGGAGAAAGATGCCCTCTTAGGGGGATGGCAGGGTCCCCGGCAGCGCTTAGGACGGTCCTGGAGATGCGTGCAGAGCCTCTCCTTCCCGGTCCTGCTCTTCCCCTGAGCGCCAGGCGCTGTCTGACCGATCCTCGTCCGTCCGTCACAGCGTCACCCGCTCCCGCCGCCTGGGGGGGCGCCGCCAGGATGGCCTGTCCGGGGCGGCCCCCCTGGAAGCTGGAGGAACCGGGGTGCCTGTGAGGCTGGCCGAGAGCTGAGGACGGCCCGGCGCTCCGAGAAGCGGCGGGTGCAAATGTTCTCTCCGCGGCAGTAGGAGCGGCCGGGCTCTGGTGACCTGGTGCCAGGGCCCGCGGTGACGGGCACAGGCTCCCGTCCTGTCATTGCTCGGAGGCGCGTTGATCCTTTAATGTGGTGCTGAGTCTCAGTTTGATAACGCTCTCTGTGTCTTCTCTTAAATATCGCCCGCCCTCTTCTTCTGTCCCGACTTTCTGAACGCTCCCTTTTCCTTTTCGTTCTCCTGAGACCCTTCGATTTTATCTTCCCCTCTTTCTATTGAAGTTTGTTTTTATTTTGGCAGCATATTTTTTTACAACAGCTCCTTCTCTAATCATTGTTTTTCATTACATTCTGATATTTTTAAGGACTCCAATACCACCTCTAATGTCTCTGAAGATCTCATTTTCTTTCCCTTGCAGTTCTCTTGGTTTCCTTTGCGGTCCTTTGTTCTCTGTCTTGTCACCTCCTTTACATTTGGGAGCTCTCTTAGGTGTCTGTGGTTCCTGTTTGGTTTCTGATGGAAACAATAGCCCGAATGGGTGCGTGGACTCCCGTCAAGTTCATTGTGGGGTGGGCACTTCACCAGGTGCTCAGGCCTGTTCCGGGGTGGTTTGTTCCATTTCACTCTTGGATGACAGCCACACTCTTGTTTTTGCCCCATGCAGGGGTTAGGGGTTAGAGGCTAGGGGTTAGGGGTTAGGGGTGAAGGGTTAGGGGTTAGGGGTTAGAGGTTAAGGGTTGGAGTGAAGAGTTAGGGATTAGAGGTTAGGGGTTAGGGGTTAGAGGTTAAGGGTTAGGGGTGAGGGTTAGGATTAGGGGAAGGTAAACAAATGGATCCTGCAGTGACCGGCCTGTGGTGTCGCTGCCCAGGTGGGAAGGTGGTGGGCCTGGCAGATGGGAGTTTCGCTACGGATCCATCTGTGTGTTTGTGGCCCACTGCCCCCCTCCCCCTGGCTCCGCTGAGTCTGACATCGCTGAGCCCTGAGTCTGTGTGTGAGCCTCATGGGCCCTTCGTGCTGCTCTGTCCTGCGCACACCAGACGCCAGGCTGTGGGCTGTGGCTCCCCTGCCTGCTGCCTCTGACCGGTGTCTCACCTTCTTCTGTACGCTTGTGGGACTTGCTTATCTTGCTCTCCGTGTGGTTGTGGGTTTGAACCTTTCCTATTGTTTTGTGGGGTTTAGAAAGGGAGAGAAGAGAAAACGTGGTCACTCCATCATTTTCCCATTGCTGGTATACTAATTCAGAAGCACTGGAAGAGCCCTTTTTCTATTTTCTGCTGGCTCTTAAAATAAGAAAGTTAACCAGGTACTTTATTAAGGGATTGGGAAATTCTTTTAAAAGCATTTATATCTCTACTCTTGGCAAGTGCATTGAGAGTGCTCCCTTGATTCTGCGCACTCCTTCTTGCCAGTGTTGGAGCTGATTCTGGTCCCCTTAAAAAGAACAACGTGGAGGCGCGGGGGGGTCTGCAGGCTGTCCCTGGCAGCTTGTGTACTGGGCGTACCCTCCGCTATTGGGTGGGCTTACCAGACGATATCTTCAGAGGCGGGGACTCTGGGAGAACAGTACATTCACGTCTCACGCTGTGTTCAGCTTACACCCAGACGGAGGGAGGGTCGCTCACTGCAGCCTCACCACACTCTGCTGATAGCGGGGAGCAGAGTCAGCCGCGGTGATGCTCCTCTGCTCTCAGGGCAGGCTGGGCAGGGACAGGAGTGGTCGGAGGGTGGGAACCTGGGGTCACTGACATCTATAGCTTCCCTTGGGCGGTGCGGCTATTTTAATGGAAAAGACGATAAGGAGCAAAGGGTGGCGCAATCTTAGGTTGTTGCTCCAAATGCATTCCTGTGAGGCCCTGGGTCAGAAAGCCTTCCATGCTGCAGACTCAGTTAACTTTTATACTGTTTCCGGGGAGAGAAAGAAAGAAGAAAAGGCCAATGAGGTTGAATAAGTAGTGTAAACTTACTCATTTAGAATTATCACAGAGAAAATGAAATTCCTCCGGAGCTCTGTTTCGATTATCACTGTGCAATGAACACTCCACGACTTAGATCATTATTATTGTGCCCCCCACCTTCCCACCCGTGTGTGTGAATGGTATTGCTTCTGGGCTTCTCAGGTGGCTGTGCAAAGATGTTGGCTGGGGCTGCAGGTTCATCCGAAGGCTGGACTGGGCTGGACGCACAGAGAGTGCACTGGCAAGGCTGGTGGTGGATGCTGACTGCTGGCTCAGAGCTCAGGTCCCTCCACCTGAGAATCCATATGCGACCTCTGCGGGTGGCTTGGCCTCACAGCATCGCAGTTGGTTTCCCAGAAAGACTGTCCCTAGAATGAGAGTTCTGAGGATGGAATGTGGAATCTGACCAGTGGGCTCCATTCAGAACGGGTGCAGGCCACTCGGTATGTTCCGTGGGTCAGACCCATCCCAGGGCTCACGCTGTGCTGCTGGCGAGGGACACAGACCCGGCTCTTGCGGGAGACGGTCAGAGTCATTTTGGAAGAGCGTGTGCAATTGCAGCCTTCTTTGCGCAGTGCCCCTCATCACAAGCTCTTAAAGGGAAAGTGAACATGAAATCCCTTTGCAATAGGCACCCGCACTCTGAATGTTTTAGCTCGTGGACATGGTCTTCCAGTCTGCAGGTTGACTGACTGATTCATTCAACAAACATTAGTACATGTTGTGTGCTGCCTTACGGCCAGAAAATGCTGTGATGGAGGAACCATAGAGAAAGTGAAAGTGAAAGACACAGACGAACACAGAGGGACATCCGTACAGACGGAGGCTGCACGCACGGAGGGAGCCCCTCCAGAGAGACGCGGGCCGACCCCTCCCGTCCGGCCTTTCTCCTGGGAAGCCAGGGGCAGTCCCCCCGGCCGGTGCGAACAGCTGGGGGTTGTGGGCCAGGAGCCCCCAAGCCTGGGTGTCTGTGCCTCTCTGAAAGAGGCAGTTCCCTTTTATCCTCACCGAGGACATGTGGATTGGTTTTGTGAGAGAATCATTGATCGGTTGCCTCCCTGACTGGGGATCGAACCTGCAAGCAACTTGGGTACGTGCCCTGGCTGGGAAAAGAGCCTACAACCTGTTGGTTACAAGACGGCGTTTCAGCCAGCGGAGCGGGGTTGGAGCTGGAGAGTGCTTTGACTGAGGTGCAGACCAGTCCGATGTCAGCATTGAGATTAACCATTTTTTGCAATTGTATTTTTACTTACATGAACTCGTGCTAACGGTATTCTGGACCGAAGGGTGATCGTGCCTAGAGTCGCCTTGCCCCTGTGCGTGTCCTCAGAGTAGTGTTTCCCGGTGTGCGAGTGTCCGCATTCGCTCAGCTGTCCGTGAGGCCAGTCCCAGACCCGGGCGGCCCGGCCGGCGGTGCAGCGAGCGGCCACACCGGGGAACAGCGGCGTTTTTCCTGGTCACTGCACCTTCAGCCCTAAGTATGTCAGTTAACATTGACAGTTACTTTTGCTCCTGGGTTGCTTTCAGCATCTCAGGTGTAGACAGTTTATGTGACCACCACCAAAGTCAGGGTGCGGCTGCCCCGCAGCCCCGGGCTTCCCGGGGAACCTGAAAGGTGCCTTCCCCACCACAAGCCCTGGCAGCCACTGCCCTGTTCTCTGGCCTGTCTTCTTTCTTTTCAAGAACGTCATGCCGTTTTGGGTTTCTCTGGATGTACCCTGACGTGGGCCCGCTGGGTCCTAGGCAGCTCTGTTTTTAACTTGTGGAGGAGCCTCTGTACCGCGTCCGCAGTGCTGCACCGGCCGCGCCCGGCGGCGCCCAGGCCCCTCTCCGCAGCCTTGCCGGCACTGCTGTTTGTCGGTTTATTGGGCCAGCTGACAGGTGTGAGGTGATGCCTCGTTGTGGTTTTAAGTTGCATCTCTGATGGTAAGTGATGCTGAGCATGTTTTCATATGTCTCCTGGCATCTGTATGTCCTTTTTGGAGAAGTGTCTATTCAGGCCCTCTGCCCATTTTTAAATTGGATTGTGTGTTTTTTGGTGTTGAGTTGTGCAGGTTCTTTATAAATTTTGGATATTAACTCCTACTTGGATGTATCATTGGCAAATATGTTCTCCTATACGGTTAGTTGTCTTTCCATATTATACATACCACTATGTTCACTGCAGCATTATTTTCAGTATCCTAGACGTGGAAACAATCCAAGTGCCCATTAATTAAGTCAGTCAGAGAAAGGCAAATACCATATGGTTTCACTTATATGTGGTATCTGAAGAACAGCAGGAACAAATAAACAAAATTGAAGCAAACTTATGCATATAGAGAACAGACTGATGGTTGTTAGAGGGGATGGGTGCTGGGGGGCTGGGAGAGAAAGGTAAAGGGAGTAGGAAGTACACATTGACAGTTACAAAGCAGTCATAGGCATGTACAGTTCAGCATCGGAAATACTTGTACTAATAAAAGCCTACGTGGTCCTTACGTGCGATGTCATTACAAGATGGCTGCCACAAAGATGGCTTCCACAAGATGGCCATGTGCACAGTGGAGGTGGGGCCTGAGGGCCACTCCACATGGTGAGGCCTGGGGTTCCCACAGCTCCATGCGGCATGGAGGTGGCTGGTCCCAGCGGAGGAGGTGGGTTGCAGCAGGAGAGGGCAGTTGGGGATGATTGGACTGGTGGGGAGGAGTAAGGCATTCATTAGGCTGACAACGGAGCAGTTAGGGGGCTATCAGGCTGGCAGGGATTGGGCTTAAACCAGCAGTAGGACATCCCCCAAGGGTCCCATATTGGGTAGAGTACAGGCTGGGCTGAGGGACAAACTCCCCGCGCACTGTGCATGAATTTTGTGCTCCAGGCCTCTAGTTTATATATATATGGCCAATATGCAAATGGTCCCCATGGGAGTTTGATCAGGAGACTGATTGCTCGCTGTGAGATATGCTGACCACCAGGGGGCAGCACGGAACTAAGGAAGGCACCAGCTGGCACAGCCGGAAGTCCCCTATTGGCCCTGATCACCTGCCAGGCCTAGCGACCCTATCTAAGCCTCTAGTACTTAATAATCTTATATAATAAAAGCCTAATATGCTAAGTGTCTGGTCATCTGGTCAGCCGTTCAACCAAAGTATATTATGCTAATGATATACTAAGGCTGCTCAACTGCTCACTATGACGTGCACTGACCACCAGGGCACAGACAGTTGACCAGACTCTATGACATCCACTGACTACCAAGGATGTTCCTACTGGTAGGTTAGCTTGCTGCTGGGGTCTGACCAATCAGGACTGAACAAGACAGGCTGGACACATCCTGAAGCCCGCCTGCGGTCCCTCCCCAGTTGACCAACCTCCTGCATCCCTCCCTGGCACTGTTCGTTCATTGGTGGGGTCCCTCAGCCTGACCTGTGCCCTCTCACAATCTGGGACCTTTTGGGGGAAGTCAGAGAGTTGGCTTCAGCTTGATCTTGCAGGCCCAGCCAAGGGACTCCACTAGTGCATGAATTCGTGCACTGGGCCTCTTGTCTACACTAATAAAAGAGAAAGATGCAAATTGACCATACCTTCATGATGCCCACCAGCCAATCAGGAATGAGTATGCAAATTAAGGCAACAAAGATGGCGGGGTGCTGAGTGGCTGGGTGGCGAGGCGGGATGCTTGTGTCATTGCCATGGCGACAAGATAGGCGGTTCACACTGCCCAGCAGCTCCAGGCCTCTGGGTGGCTTGGAGGCGGAAAGGTGGTTCCAGGTTGGAGGGAGGGAAGGCGGTGCCGGCAGCCAGGGGAAGGAAAGTCCATTCTTGCCCGAATCTCTATGCATCGGGCCCCTAGTATTGTAATAACGATGTATGGTGCCAGGTGGGTCCTGGAAGTACCAGGGAACACGTTGTAAAGTGTTGATTGTCTAAGCACTATGCTATGTACCTGAAACTAATACAAAAATCCCCATATCTCTGAAAAAAAGTCATGTTATAGAATCACAAAACATTTAACTTCCAAGTCCCCGTAACACCTTGTTCCAGATGTCAGTCGTGCATTCCTTGTTGTCACTGAACGGTATAGTCCATTGTATGGATGGACCGCTACTTACTTGCCATTTACCTGTTGAAGGGCCCTGGTTATTTCTAGTTTTTGACAATCACCAGTAGAGCTGCTTTCATGAGTGTCCTGGTTTTGTGAGAACGTGAGTTTCACTCCTTTATGGCTTTGTCACATGGTAAGTGTGTGCCAGCTTTGTGAGAAGCTGCCGAGCTGTGTGCCTGCCTGCTTTCTGATGGGCTGGCTGCTGGTGGCTGGGGCTGCGTTTCCCTCCCTGTGCCAGGACGGGTGTGCTGGGCAGGGCTTCTGAGCGGACACTTTGTTCTTTGCGTGCTTTCACGTTCTGTTCCATTCCGCTGAGCCCCGTTTTTACTGAGAAACCCGCAGCCACCACAGTAGTTTTTCCTCTGTATTTAATTTCTTTTTCTGGATTGCTGTTGAGATTTTTCCTTTTTGTTGTTGTCTTTAGTTTGTTAGTAGTTGGATTGTTATATGTTTGGGTGTAGATTTCTTTGGGTTTATCTTTTTAGGGTTTCCCGGAGCTTATTTATTTTGTGAGTTGATATTTCTTGCCACATTTAGGAAGTTCATTTCTTCACTTCTTCCCCTCTCCTTCTGGGGCTGGTGATATAATATAACTGAATTTTGTCCCACAGGCCTAAAGAGTCCATGTTTTCCAATCTGTTCAGATTCTATAATTTCTGTTGACATCTCTGTCATTTCCATACTACTCTCCTATCCCATTCTGTGAAGTTTTCCTTCCATTTGTTGTTTTCATTCTGCAGTTCTTTTCACTGCCAATTCTTTGCTATAAAAATTGCATCTTTCTGTTGGTTTCCAGCATGCTTATCCTTACTGGCTGGAGCCTTTCTGTCAGGTGATTTCAGCATCTCTACCATCTTGTGTGCAGTGCCTGCTGATGGCTTGCTCCCGCTCTCTGTGGTGAGTGGTTTGATACCTGTGTGGGGATGTGAAGTCTTCCATCCTGCCGGACGCTCCGAGTGCTGTCAGACACCGCGGGAGCAGCTGGCGGGTCCGCTGGGGGTCTGTGGTCCCAGCGTGCTCTTGGGCTGTCCCGCGTGGACTGCGTGGTGCTGTTTTTCAGTTCTCTTCTCAACATCTGTTTAGGGTCAGGTCCACACATGCTCAGCTCCTGGGTGGTCTCAGGAGTTTATAAACAACCTGAAGGGATCACTTTTCCATGTTTCTCCTTCCCCGTGACCCCCCTGTACTTGTTGGTGTCTCAAGGCTGTTTTCAATCTCTTGGCACACATCTTGGCCTCAGTTTCCTGTTGTCCAGCAGCCTGCGCTCCCTCCATTGCCGGGCGGGCCGAGCAGCTGGAGGACAGGAAGAGCAAAGGCACCAGGCTTCACAGCCACTTTGGCGCCAGCCCCTCTGATGGCAGCGGGAGGTCCCCCCGAACCGGGAGGTCCCCCCGAACCGGGAGGGCCCCCAGAACCGGGAGGGCCCCCAGAACCGGGAGGTCCCCCCGAACCGGGAGGTCCCCCTGAACCGGGAGGTCCCCCCCAGAACCGGGAGGTCCCCCCGAACCGGGGGTCCCCCCGAACCAGGAGGGCCCCCAGAACCGGGAGGTCCCCCAGAACCGGGGGTCCCCCCGAACCAGGAGGGCCCCCAGAACCGGGAGGTCCCCCCGAACCGGGAGGTCCCCCCAGAACCCGGAGGTCACCCCAGAACTGGGAGGGCCCCCCAGAACCGGGAGGGCCCCCAGAACCGGGAGGTCCCCCAGAACCTCTGCTCCCGCTGCTCCCGCTGCACATGGGGCGGGGCTGGGCGGGACCAGAGGAGGAAATGGTGATGGAGGACTGGCTGCTCCGCTGTCCAGAGGGAAAGGTGTTTGCTTCTGTCTCTTCCGCGGGCTCCTCCGCGCGCTCTGTGCCACGGCCAGTGAGTTCCAGCGGTGTCAGCCAGCCTGGGGTCACGGCGGGGTCAGCCAGCGGTGTCAGCCAGCCTGGGGTCACGGCGGGGTCAGCCAGCGGTGTCAGCCAGCCTGGGGTCACGGCGGGGTCGCTCAGGGAGAGGCGGCAGGGTCCCACGCCACCTTCTGGCTCAGAGCCACCTGCTCACGGTGTCCTGATGCCGCTGGGCGGCTTCAGTTTGGGTCTGTTTGTATTTGTTAAAGCAGTGACACCGGCCGCTGCAGGGAGGGTTGCAGGTGTCAGGTTCCTCCGTATCCGCAGGCCCAGCCTCTGCACAGGGGCTCAGGCGGCCCCGGCGCCCTCCCCTCGGCCTCCGGGTGCTGGGAGCGGCCCAACTGCGCGGGAAGGCCGTGGCGTCGGGGAGGCGGCCGGCATTGGGAAGGCGGCCGCTGGGCTCAGTACCAGGCCGAGCCTTCTCTGACTTAATGAACTCGGACGCCATCCGGGCTGTCTGCCGCCCCCTCAGCGGGGAAGCTCCGGGGCTGCACCGCGGGGCCGGCCCAGGAGGCCCGGACGGCGCCCGGCCCGCGCAGCCCTGAGCCGGCCCGCGTGTGACCGGAGGCGCCGGAAGCGCCGTGTTGTCCTGTTGCTGAATCGGAGAGCGTCCCAGGACAGACATGCTTTCTGGAGCAGTTTAGGGAAAACACCTTCACCGCCGGCAGCTCCAGGCCGGCCCCCTCCAGGAGCCAGGCCGGGGTCAGCCCGAAGCTTTCCCCGACCCCAGGCGTGCCCGCCGGCAGCCGGAGCGCAGCCTGCTGCACACCCCTCGGCTGCCCCTTCAAACACTGTCCTGGGTCCGAGGCTTGCAGTGTTACCACGCCCTGGTCTGACGTCAGGAAGTCAGACGCCTGAGGGGCAGAAGGCGGCTGAGTGCTGAGTAAGCTGCTGAGGAAATGCTCTGACTGCGCTGTGGTCTTAGAAACATGAGGATGCTCCCCACCCTGCTGGTCCTGCTTCGTCAGGAGGAGAGTCTCACTTTTTTCTCAGGGAAAGAAGCAGCTTCGTGCTGAGCCCTCTGATGCCGCAGCCTCGCTGGGACTGTTTGGTGACGGTGGCGGCACGTGGAGTCCCTGTCGCGGGAGCCGTGCTGGTGGAACGGGCGGCTTGCTTCGCGCGCGGGCTCAGGCTGGGAGGCCGGCACGCGGCTCTCCTTTGCTGGCCCAGAGAGCTGTGAAGAGCTCCGAGGCTGTTCATTGCCATGTGGGGTGACTGTGTTTGAAAACTGGAGTGAAACGATCCTAGCCTTAGCTCTTTCTCTGGGGATTTTTGTAAATCACCGAGAGCCGAGTCCTAGACGTGGCTGTTGGGGGGTGGCTGTTGTGGGGGAGTGTTTTGCACAGGAATCCCGGGAAGGGAAATGTGTGACCATTTAAATCGCCTCTCGGAGAAAGTGTCGCTAAAGCCACGCACACGACCTGGGCCTGCCTGAGCCTTGGTCCTCTCTGAGCAGACAGAGCAGAGGCCATGGCTGGGGGTAGAAATAGAACGAACGGTGTAGTGGGCTCCTCCCTAGCTGCCTGCCCCTTGGCGCTATATCCTCCGAGGGGTCCCAGACTGCGAGAGGGATGTCCGACTGCTGGCCTAGGCCCATCCTGGTGCCGTTCTCCGTAGAAGGAAGGCAGTCAGAACAGCTCAGTGACTCGGGGAAGCGCAGTAACTCAGGGTGAGCCTGCCTCTGTGCTCAATCGCCCACTCAGTGCTCCCAGGCCCCACCGCGGTGGCCCAGCCGTGCACGTGCAGCAGCTGCTGGAGCTCAAGCAGCAGGCCGTGCAGCACAGAAGGCCGTCCAGCCACAGGCCGGCAGTCCGGCATCCCCTGAGGGTGCCGTCAGCATGTGGGGGTGGTTCATACAATGTATGAATTTCGTGCACCGAGACACTAGTCATTATATAAGTTCTTTGGTTTATCTCTTCTCGTCCCTTCAGCCCCACATTGAGGTGTGTCAGTCTGTCCCATGTCTCCCTGCTTGGGGTTTTATTTTGCTGGTCAATTCATTTTGTTCATTAGATTCCACAGAATAGTGAGATCGAATGATATTTGTATTTCTCCGTTTGACTTATTTCACTTAGCCTATTTTCCAGGTCCATCCATGCTGTCCCAAAGGGTGAGAGATCCCTCTTTTTCACAGCTGCGTCGTGTCCCATAGTGGAAATGTCCCACAGCTTCTTATCCACTCATCTGCTGTTGGGCACTGGGGCTGTTTCCAGATCTTAACGATTGCAAATAACACTGCTATGATCATAGGGCTGCCTATATCCTTTCCGATTGGCATTTTTCGGATATATTCCCAGAAGTGGGATTGCTGCGTCAAACAGAAGTTTCATATTCAATAGTGGTTGCATCAGTCTGCATTCCCAGCAGCAGTGAACCAGGGTTCCCTTTTCTCCACATCCTCCAGCACTTGTTTGTGGATTTGTTGATGTAGCCATTCTGACAGGTGAGAGGTGATAACTCTTTGTGGTTTTAGTTCGCATTTCTCTGATGATCAGTGACTTTGAGCATTTTTACATGTGTCTCTTGGTATATGTATGTCCTCCTTGGAGAAGTGTCTATTCAGGTCTTCTGCCCATTTTTTAAATTGGATTATTTGTCTGTCTGCTATTGAGTTATATGAGTGCTTTATATATTTTGGATATTAACCCCTGATCTGATGTATCATTGGCAAATATGTTCTCCATACAATGGGTTTCCTTTTCATTTTGATGCCAGTTTCTTTTGCTGTGCAGAAGCTTTTTATTTTGACGTAGTCCCATTCATTTATTTTTCTCCTTATTTTCCTTTGCCCTAGGAGATGTATTCTTAAACATTATTGCATCAGATGTCTGAGATTTTACTGCCTATGTTCTCCTCTTAAGATTTTTATGGTTTCATGCCTTGCGTTTAAGTCTTTTATCCATTTTCAGTTTATTCCTGTGTATGGTGTAAGTTGGTGGTCTAGTTTCAGCTTTTTGCATGTGTCTGTCCAGTTTTCCCAACACCATTTATTGAAGAGTCTGTCTTTGCTTCATTGTATGCTCTTGCCTCCTTTGTCAAATATTAATTGACTGTAATGCTGAGGGTCAGTTTCTAGGTCTCTGTTCTGATCCATTAGTCCATATGCCTGTTCTTGTGCCAGTGCCAGGCTGTTTTGGTTACTATAGCTTTGTAGTATAGTTTGATATCTTGTATTGTGATCTCTCCTATTTCATTCTTCTTTCTCAAGATTGCTACAGCTTTTTGGGGTCTTTTATGGTTCCATATAAATTTTTGGAATATTTGTTTTAGCTTTGTGAAGTATGCTTTTGGTATTTTAATACGGATTGTGTTGAACTTATAGATTGCTTTGGGTAGTATAGACATTCCAATGATGAGAATTCTTCCAACCATGAACATGGTATATGTTTCCATTTATCTCTATCTTCCTCTGTTTCTTTTTTCAGTGTCCTGTAGTTTTCCAAGTACAGGTCTTTTGCCTCGTTGGTTAAGTTTATTCCTAAGTATCTTATTTTTGTTGTTGTTGCAGTAGTAAATAGGATTGTTTTTTTAGTTCGTCTTTCTGAGAGCTCATTATTGGTGCATAAAAATGCCATTGATTTCTGGATGTTGATTTTGTATCCTGCCACCTTGCCAAATTCATTTATTAAGTCTAGTAGTTTCTTGGTGGAGTCTTACGGTTTTCTATGTACAATATCATGTCATCTGCAAATAGTGACAGTTTTACTTTTTCCTTTCCAATCTGGATGCCTTTTATTTCTTCTTCTTGTCTGAGTAGAGGCCTGAAATTAGTGCAAGGGGCTCAACCCTCACAGCCATGGCTGCCTCGATCCCTCACAGCCCCAGCTTCGTCTGGACAGTCATTCTGCAATTTGGTCTAATTAGCATATTAGCTCTTTATTATATAGGGTTATATAGGACTAGGGACCTAGTGCATGAATTTGTGCACTTGAGGGGAACTGTGGGCAAGAGGCTGCGGTGGGCACAGGGGCGGATTTTGGTCCATCCTCTGTGCCCCCACCTGACACCTCCCGCTGCGACCCCCGGCTCCCTGTCTGCTGGCAGCCCCGCTCCTGCTGCTGCCACTCCTACATGCTGACGGCACCAGCATCGCTCTCAGCCGCTGATGGCGTGAAACGATTGGGGCTGATGTCAGCAGTGGGTGCAAGCGGCAGCTGCTGCCCCAATTGCCCCTCAGGAGCAGTGGGAGGTGGAGAAGTCCTCATGGGCATCAGGGCTGGCAGCTGCTACTCACACCTGCTGATGGCATTGAGCAATCGGCACCGGTGCTAGGTGCTGGCAGCAGGTGTGAGCAGGCTGGCGCCAGCAGTGGGTGCAAGCAGTGGCTCTGGTGCTGGCAGTGGGTGTGAGAGGTGGCTACTGGCCCTGGTCGTCCCTCGAGTAGGTGGAGGTGGAGAAGCCCTAAGGGGCGATTGGGGCAGGCAGCTGCTGCTTGGACCTGCTGATCGAGGCGGTGCCGGGAGCTGGCAGTGGGTGCAAGTGGCAGCTCCGGCACCAGCAGCATGTGCGAGCGGGACGGTGCCTGCAGCAGGAGCAAAGAATTCTCAGTTACCATCAGAGGCTTTCCCCCTGACAGCAGCTGGTGCCCCGCCTTGGTCTGGTGCCCCGCTCACCTGCTCCACCATCGCCATGGCCGACACCTGCCATGTTCTGCACTCTGCTGCCTCTGCCGATGCCTGCCATGTTATGCACACACACACACACACACACACACACACCCCGGTGGTCAGCACACATCATAGCAACCGGTTGTTCGGTTGTTCTGTTCGGTCTTCTTGCATATTAGGGTTTTATACATATAGATTGCTGTGGCTAGCACTTCCAGTACTATCCTTGTCTTATCTCTGTTCTCAGAGGAAACACTTTTAGTTTTTGCCCATTGAGTATTATGTTGGCATAGATTTGTCATATATGGCCTTTATTATGTTGAGGTATGATCACTCCATTCCCACTTTACTGAGAATTTTTAATTAAAAAAATGGTGCTGGATATTGCTGAATGCTTTTTCTGCATCTATTGATATGCTCATGTTATCTTTCAATTTGTTTATGTGATGTATCACATTTATTGACTTGCGAATATTGTACCAGCCATGCATCTCTGGAATAAATCCCATTTGGTCATGGTGTATAACCTTTTTAGTATGTTGCTGGATCCGATTTGCTAATATTTTGTTGAGGATTTTAGCATCTGCGTTCATCAGAGTTATTGGCCTGTAATTTTATTTCTTTGCAGTGTCTTTGTCTTGTTTTGGAATTAGGATAATGCTGGCTTTGTAAAAAGAGCTTGGAAGTTTACCTTCCTTTTGAATTTTTTGGGATAGTTTGAGGAGGATGGGTGTTAGTTCTCCTTTGAATGTTAGGTAAAATTCTCCAGTAAATCCATCCAATCCAGGAATTTTGTTTGCTGGAAGTTTCCAAATTACTCCTGGGGCTGGGGCTGGGGCTGGGGCTGGGGCTGGGCTGGGGCTGGGGCTGGGGCTGGGGCTGGGGCTGGGGCTGGGCTGGGGCTGGGGCTGGGGCTGGGCCCTTGCTGGTCTGAGGCTGGGGCTGGGGCTGGGGCTGGGGCTGGGGCTGGGCCAGGGCCGGGGCCGGGGCCGGGGCTGGGGCTGGGCTGGGGCTGGGCTGGGGCTGGGCTGGGGCTGGGGCTGGAGCTGGGCTGGGGCTGGGCCCTTGCTGGTCTGAGGCTGGGGCTGGAGCTGAGCTGGGGCTGGGCCGGGGCTGGGCCAGGGCCGGGGCTGGGGCCGGGGCTGGGGCTGGGCTGGGGCTGGGCTGGTGCTGGGCTGGGGCTGGGCTTAGGCTGGGGCCGGGGCGGGGCTGGGGCTGGGCTGGGGCTGGGACACGCCGCTCCTGGGAGAGCCGCTGAGGTGTTTGCCAGAGAGCATTGAGTTTCCCGAGTTCTTGGTCAGGTTCCAGAACATGCGGACTTGCCCCTGGGTCCAGGATGGAGGGCTGGATTCCTTCCGGAACTGAACCAAGTGCCGTCGCTGCGTCCTGTCCGGTCCGGGAGGCAGGGCCGGCCGGCTCAGGACTGTCAGCACTGCCTCGGGTTTGTGGTTGTGTTCTGTGAAAGAGTGTGCCAACGTGTATTCAACGATTGGACAACAGGCCTTCCAATACATGTAAGACACAACATGTGTGCAGCTACGTGGTTTGGAAATAAGCATGTGGGGTCTGTGCTCGGGCCCGGGCCCCGCGGGGCCACGTGCCTGCTGCTGGCCTCGGAGTGGGAAGACAGCGGGTGTTTCTTAGCCCCGGGCTGGGCCGCCCTCATGGCTGCCCCGGAGGAGCGCCCTGTGCGTCTGGAGCCTGCGCCGGAGGTGCTGGTTCTTGCCATGGGTCTGCCTTCCGAAAGCCTGAGGCTGCCCCTCAGAGAGGCGTGGGCAGCGAGAGAAGGCAGCGGCGTCCCTGGCTGGCCTGGCATTTGAATGGGACGGCCATGGAGCTGATAGATTGACTCCAAGTGGTCACATGTGCTGATTCCACAGGCCTCACCTGCAAGTATCATCTTATTGCAACCCATATTCCCCAGCTGCCGGGCCTGCCCTCTGCCTTCCCTCTAACCCTTTCCCTCCCCGCCTCCGGTGTGGAGCCAGGCAGCCGCCCTGCGGGTCTATGGTGAGTGGCAGGTCAGCTTCCCCAATACGCCACCCTCCACAGACATGCGGACACACACAGGCACACAGGCACACAGACATACAGACACTCAGACACATAGACAGACACACAGAGGCACACAGGTGCACAGACACACAGACACACACAGGCACACAGGCACACAGATACACACAAACACACACAGACACACAGACACACAGACACACAGACACACACAGGCACACAGATATACAGACACACACAGGCACACAGGCACACAGACACATAGACACACACAGGCACACAGACACACACAGACACACAGACACACAGGCACACAGGCACACACACAGACACACAGGCACACAGGGCCAGTGCCGCCCTCGCAGGCCGCAGGGTGTGGGTCAGGCGCCAGGGAGCTGGGTGTTTTCTGGGGAGGAGCCAGGCTAAGGGCGAGCACGTTTGGCACGCGGTCACGTCATGGCTCTCATTGGCAGATGACGCTTTGCCCGCGGGCTGGGAGGGGCACCGGGAGGTGAAGTGGGAGAGCGAGCACCGGGCGGCCCCCACCTTCTGTTTCTGAGGCTCCGGGAGGCAGCGGGGAGCTCAGGGGGGTGCTGACGGCCCCTGGTTCCAGACCCCGCAGCCTCTGGCCGTCCACAGGATGCCGTGCAAATGGCGCTGTGGTGCTCCCGTCCCGGTGAGGGTGCTCCCATCCCGGTGAGGGTGCTCCCATCCCGGTGAGGGTGCTCCCATCCCGGTGAGGGTGCTCCCGTCCCGGTGAGGGTGCTCTGTCCCGGTGAGGGTGCTCCCATCCCGGTGAGGGTGCTCCGTCCCGGTGAGGGTGCTCCCATCCCGGTGAGGGTGCTCCCGTCCCGGTGAGGGTGCTCTGTCCCGGTGAGGGTGCTCCCGTCCCGTTGCGGGTGCTCCGTCCCGGTGAGGGTGCTCCGTCCCGGTGAGGGTGCTCCCGTCCGGTGAGGGTGCTCCGTCCCGGTGAGGGTGCTCCGTCCCGGTGAGGGTGCTCCCGTCCGGTGAGGGTGCTCCCGTCCCGGTGAGGGTGCTCCCGTCCCGGTGAGGGTGCTCCCGTCCGGTGAGGGTGCTCCGTCCCGGTGAGGCGGTGCCCCCGTCCCGTTGCGGGTGCTCCGTCCCGGTGAGGGTGCTCCGTCCCGGTGAGGGTGCTCCCGCCCGGTGAGGGTGCTCCCACCCGGTGAGGGTGCTCCCGTCCCGTTGCGGGTGCTCCGTCCCAGTGAGGGTGCTCCGTCCCGGTGAGGGTGCTCCCGTCCGGTGAGGGTGCTCCCACCCGGTGAGGGTGCTCCGTCCCGTTGCGGGTGCTCCGTCCCGGTGAGGGTGCTCCGTCCCGGTGAGGGTGCTCCTGTCCGGGTGAGGGTGCTCCCGTCCCGTTGCGGGTGCTCCGTCCCGGTGAGGGTGCTCCCGTCCCGTTGCGGGTGCTCCGTCCCGGTGAGGGTGCTCCGTCCCGGTGAGGGTGCTCCGTCCCGGTGAGGGTGCTCCCGTCCGGTGAGGGTGCTCCGTCCCGGTGAGGGTGCTCCGTCCCGGTGAGGGTGCTCCCGTCCGGTGAGGGTGCTCCGTCCCGGTGAGGGTGCTCCCGTCCCGGTGAGGCGGTGCCCCCGGCAAGGGCTGGCCAGGCCATCCGCCTCGCTGCGGCAGAGCCTGCGGCCTCAGCCGGTCGGTGCTGTCAGGAGGGACGGGGGTGACCCTGTGCCGGCTGCCTGTGCACTCACTGCAGCACACACCCTCACCGCGCAGGCCCCGCTTTAGAACTGGTGTCCCCCGGTTTCCGTGCCGGAGGCGGTGGTGTGGGCGGGAGCCCCTGAGCTGGCGCCCCCTCCCCGCGGCTGGAGCTGGGGCCGGGAGGACAGCTCCGGAGCCGTGCTGGGCCGGGGCGCTCACTTCGCTTTGTGCTCGGTAAAAGTAAACTGCCTGCCGGAGACAGTGTCCTTTAGGAGCGGAGAGGAGCTGGTGCGGGGAGAGGGGTGAAGGGCCACGCGGCGGGGACGCCCCTCGGGCCCCAGTCTCGTCCCTGAGCCTTGGTCTTGGAGATTCATTTGCAACCTGAGATGCATTTCACTTTCCTGTCATCAGCTGGGAGGGACTGTGTATGCACTGCACAGCCCTGCAGCTGGGGAGGCAGCCAGCCCTGCGCCTCTCACCCATCCTGACCTCAGGTGCCCCCTGCACCCTCTCCCCATCCTGACCTCTCCCCCATCCTGACCTCAGCCGCCCCCTGCGCCCCTCTCCCATCCTGACCTCAGCCAGCCCCCTGCACCCTCTCCCCCATCCTGACCTCAGCCGCCCCCTGCGCCCCTCTCCCATCCTGACCTCAGCCAGCCCCCTGCGCCCCTCACCCCCACCTGACCTCAGGCACCCCCTGCGCCCCTCTCCCATCCTGACCTCAGCCGCCCCCTGCGCCCCTCTCCCATCCTGACCTCAGCCAGCCCCCTGCACTCTCTCACCCCCATCCTGACCTCAGGCACCCCCGTGCCCCTCTCCCATCCTGACCTCAGCCGCCCCCTGCGCCCCTCTCCCCCATCCTGACCTCAGGCACCCCCTGCACCCCTCTCCCATCCTGACCTCAGCCAGCCCCCTGCACCCTCTCACCCCCACCTGACCTCAGGCACCCCGTGCCCCTCCCTCATCCTGACCTCAGCCGCCCCCTGCGCCCCTCACCCCCACCTGACCTCAGGCACCCCCTGCGCCCCTCCCCCATCCTGACCTCAGCCGCCCCCTGCGCCCCTCTCCCATCCTGACCTCAGCCGCCCCCTGCGCCCCTCACCCCCACCTGACCTCAGGCACCCCCGTGCCCCTCCCCCATCCTGACCTCAGTCGCCCCCTGCGCCCCTCACCCTGACTGACGTCAGGCGGGATGGGGGCAGCAATGGGGAGAAATCGTGCTGCTCGCTTCCGTTTTCTCAGGTGAGTCAGGCTGGCCCAGGAGCTGGCTCTGCGGTGCAGGGAGGAGGGGCCTGAGGTCACTCCTCCTGCCTAGGGCCCAGCGGAGTGGCCTGGGGAGGCGGGGGCACAGGGTCACACTGGCCCAGGGTGCGGGTGGCTGTCCAAGCGAGGAAGCCTGAGCTGGTGGCTGCTGCTGGGGTGCCAGGGTCTGAGTGCCGGAGGGAGGGCCGCCTGTGCGGGGGCGGGGGGGCGGGGCTCCTGCTGTGACATGGCTCAGTGAGGGGCCGCGCCCGGCTCCCTCGGGCTGCTGCCGGGTTTGGGGAGAGCCCGCCTGCCTGTTCCAGTGCAGAGATGCTGGGGGCTCCCAGGGAGAGCCTGGTGCGGCCCGGCCCGAGGCGGCCCCTCCTGGCCACGCGGTGGGACTGCCTGCAGCTCCCTGTGGTGGGTGGCTCAGCGGGGACACGGGGCCGGGGGAGGGCTGCGTGTGAAGGGCCCTGTCCCGGGACGGGCTGCTGCCCCGGGCCTGAGGAGGGCTGAGCGCACACCGCTCCTCCTCTGCAGGCGGCCGGCCCCTCGGGCCCCTCGCCAGCCAGGCCCACAGGGCTCTGCGCCTGGGCGCCGAGCACAGGTGCGCCCTGGGCCCTTCCGCTGTGACCTCAGACCACCTGGACCGCCATCGCGGGGCGCTGGGTCTTTTCCGCAGCCCGGTGTAGCATCTAATCGGAGAGAATTACCACGTTTAGATCTTAAAGTAAGAAACGTGTCCCCAGTCCTCGGAAGCTGCCCCCTCTGCCCGCGCCCCCGGGGCCTCTGGTCTCAGATGGCCAGTGTGCTGGCGCGTCGGACGGGCCAGGACACTGCTGTCGGCCTCTTTGGTGGAGGGAGCCTCAGGGGCATTATGGGTGTGCTTGCTCCCACGAAGTGTCTTCAGGGGGAGCGGGCCGTCTCGCCAGCAGCGGTGGCTCTGCGCCTGGCACCTGCAGATGCCTGAGCTGCAGCACGCCAGCCGCCCTGCTGTCCAGCCAAGCTCGGTCCGTCCCCCAGGCGTGGTTTCCTGTCCCCCTTTCCCTAAGACAGCACACTTAGGTTGCAAAAGTGAAAGTAGGGATTTTGTGAAACTTCCGTCCCAAGCAGTGTGTAATGTCAGTCCTTCCTCCCGGATCGCCCACGGCGGGCGCGGTGGCCCCGGCTGACCGTCCTCCCCGCTCTTTGTGCCACACGCACACCAGCTCGAGAGAGCGTTTGCATGAACACTTTCTGAAACTCGTTCTTTTCTCTTACTATAACATCATAGACATTGGTCACGTCCAGATCTGTATGTGTACTTTCTTATTCTGTTAATGACGGCCAAAGAAACCGGAAGCTTCATTCCCACGGCTGCCCCGCTCACACGTGTCGGCCTCTGCCTGGGCTGTGTGCTGCTAGCAGCGTGTCTCCCACGCCTGCGTGGGCTGACCCGTGCCCGCCCTCACCCCGCCCGCAGGGCAGTGGCTTCCGTACGAGAAGGAAGGGAACGCCCAGGCCCAATGCCTTGAAAACAGGACGAGGAAAACCCATTAAGAGCTGCTGTTGAGGCCGAAACCGGTTTGGCTCAGTGGATAAAGCCTCGGCTTAGGGACTGAACGGTCCCAGGTTCGATTCCGGTCAAGGCAATGTACCTTGGTTGCCGGCACATCCCCAGTAGGGAGTGTGCAAGAGGCAGCTGATGGATGACTCACTCTCATCGATGTTTCTAACTCTCTATCTCCCTTCCTCTCTGTACAAAATCAATAAAAAATATATTAAAAAAAAAAAAAAGAGCTGCCGTTGATTCCATCAGCGATAATGAGAAATGATTCGAGTCCTGTATTCAGGTTCACAGGTATATGTAAACATGTCACTTTAAGAGAACCAAGCCAGGAAACAGATGATACATTATAACGTGTGTGATTTATGAAGAAATTAAACAAACAAACCAGTGGACTGATGAAGGATGGTTTATTTCTGTTTTAGGTGAAATAAAATATTTATTGTAGGTGTGCAGTATTTTGTATCACTTCCCTCTGTGGGGCGGACTCCATTAGTCACATCGGCTGTCCAGCATTCATCACCGGCTCCAGTGACTGAGCATCTCTCGCCCCTCCCGCTCCGCGGCTCACCACGGCTCACTCAGAGGACGCTGTGCTTGCCGCCTGCTGTGCGCGTGCGTGCGTGGCCACACTGATGAGCACGGCCCAGATGCGGTCCAGGGAGGGGACTGCAGGCAGTTGATTTACGTAGAGGTGGGCACTGGCTGATGGCGGGTGGTGTGTGTGCCAGCTGGACTGGAGGCCCTCGCCGGAGTTCTCCTGCACACCCAGCTGTGTTTACTTTCTGATGTCTGTGATCATTTAGTCAGTACAAACAGGGAGGCTATGAAATGCCCAAAAAACGTTTGAGAAAATTGATTGCATATTTTTTATTTAAAGAAACACATAGGAAACTAGAGATAGAAGGATAACTTTTTATCATAGTAATAGCTATACCAAACTAGAAATGAACATTAACATTATTACCTATATGTTCCCATTAACACCAGGGCCAGTTAAAGAAGCCTTATGTGAAGTGTCTTCAGGATTTGCCAGTGCATTAAGACATGAAGCTTAGGGGTTGAGCATCGATTCGAGAACCAGGAGGTCACAGTTTCATTCCAGCTCAGGGCATGTACCTGGGCTGCAGGCTTGATCCCTAGTAGGGGGTGTGCAGGAGGCAGCTGATCAGTGATTTTCTCTCATCATTGATGTTTCTTTTTATATATATATATATAAAATTGATTTTTTACAGAGAGGAAGAGAGAGGGATAGAAAGTTAGAAACATCGATGAGAGAGAAACATCGACCAGCTGTCTCCTGCACACACCCCCACTGGGGATGTGCCCACAACCAAGGCACATGCCCTTAACCAGAATCGAACTTGCGACCTTTCAGTCCGCAAGCCGATGCTCTATCCACTGAACCAAACCGGTTTCAGCATCATTGATGTTTCTATCTCTCCCTCTCCCTTCCTCTCTGAAATCAATAAAAATATATTTAAAAAAAAGACATGAAGCAGAAACCATGTGAGCTTTAATAGATATTTAAGATGCAGTTATTATTTTACAAGACTTTGTATGTTAAAATCCCAAGTAAACAGGCTCACCACTTTTAGACTTAGTTTTGAATTCATTATTATATTTGTAATAGAGGCCCGGTGCATGAAATTCGTGCATGGTAGGGTCCTTAGGCCCAGCCAGCGATCAGGGCTCATCGGAGCCTTCCTTTGCTCTGTGCCACCCCCTGGTGGTCAGCGCACGTCATTGTGAGCAGTCGAACTCCGGTCTCCTGGTCCAGCTCCCGAGGGGACGCTTTGCATATTGGTCTTTTATACAGATAAAGTACATTTGAAAAGCTCCCTGTCCTATCACTAGAAGCAGAAGCTGTGCAGAGGGAAAATTCTGGATACACTCACCGTCATGCCAACATAAAAGTTAGTCCTATTGAAACCACCAAAGGGTTGAAAGCATGTGAGGATGATGACATTTTAAAGGACAACAATTTATTCCTATTCTGGAAGACTAAATTTTTAAAGATGTCAGTTCTTCCCATTGTAGCAAACTTGAACATACAGTGGTGCCTCACACAACGAACTTAATTCGTTCCAGGAGCAAGTTTGTTATGCGAAAAGTTCGTTATGTGAAACGCGTTTTCCCATAACAATACATGTTAAAAAAAATAATTCGTTCTGTAGCATAAAATATGCTAAGATGACATAAAAAAAGATAAATTTTTTGTTATTATTTTTATTTAGATACATCATGATATAAAAAAAATATTGAGTTTAACTTAAAAGGACGACTGCCGTGATACGTGCGTGATTTAATTCGTAATGAAGAACGATTGCCGCGATACGTGCTTAAGTTAAGCGCAGTGACTAACGACTGCCTGCAGTGCCTGTGCGGAAGGATGCAATACATCAGCAGCGATCGTGGAAGCTCGGGCGAAGCAGTCGTGGAAGCTCGGGCAAAGCGGTCGTGGAAGCTCGGGCGACTTCGTTGTGTGAAACGAAGTTCGTTGTATGAATCATGAAATGAAGTTCGTTGTGTGCAGCGTTCTCTGTGCGAGGCGTTCTTTATGCGAGGCACCGCTGTAATCTGAATGCGCAACCCATTGGGACTTCTGGGCAGGGCTGGACACGACCCTCTGACCTGCTGGAAGAATAAAGAAATGGCTAAATGGCTGAGAAAAATTTTAGTATGAAAAGCGGTAAAAGGAGATCTTTACTGTGTTTTAAAATATTTTAAAAAGCTGCAAAGGCTAAAACAATATGGTACAAGCCCAACTGATGACTGATAGAATCTAGGGGTGTCGAACTCAATCAGAGAAGGGGTCAAAATCTAAAATCCAGCCTAAATCGCGGGCCGAATGGTTTACTGAACAGTCATAAACTGTCATTGTGATGGAAACGCAGCGGAGTGCAGTGATGACAGCGCGGTGCGGGCCACATTGCAAGGCCTGGCGGGACGGATTTGGCCCGCGGGCCTTGTGTTTGACACATGTGGAATAGGCGAAGACATGAGTAAATTCCCGAGGGAGGATAATGGGCAGTATAGACATTTAAGAAGCCCTTAGAATCCTTCAAAATCCAGAAATAGAAATTAATTTCTAAGAAGGGTAGGTCATTTATTGGTTTTCTAACGACAAAGATTTAAAAAGTTATATTCTGTACACTGTGGTAGATGTGTGAGTTAGACCAATTTTTTACTCCACTTTCACTTCTAGGAATCGTCTGAGAATATGCGGAGAGAAGTAAAGATTGACAGGAATGTTAATCATAGCTTCATTTGGTGCAGTTAACCATAGAAAACAGTGTGAGTGTTCAGGGGTAAGACTGTAGTTAGTAAACTAGTTAAGTTACATAGCGAAGTATTTTATAGACATTTAAAAATCACATTTTCAAAGAATGATACAGAAAAATCTTCATATTACCTATAATGGTATGGGGAGACTTTACAATGGAATATTCACCTCTCATTCAGCGAGACACAGTGCTGCTGCGCCCAGACCCGGAGCCGTGTGCACTCTGAAGACCTCTCCCTGTAGGGCACGCAGTCCAGGGAGGAACGGGCACTGTGATGATAATGATGCAAGAATAACGCTCAATTTAAGAAATGACTATCCTTGTAACAAGAAGTGTTTGTGTCAGCATGTGGAGGAATATGGTTTGGGAAGTCAGAAAGAAATGCACTCAAATTGTAATACTGTTATTTTTCTGGGTCGAATTGTTCTTTCATTATGCTTTTTAGTTCTTTCCAATTTTTCTATAAAAGCTGACTTATTTTAGTAATCAGAACAAAGTTGAGAAAGAAGCTCCCATAGTCCGCCCTTTCTGAAAACATAATGTAAATACAGTAATTGTTGACTTCTCACATTTATAAAATACAAGAGGCCCCGTGCACAAAATCTGTGCATGGGTAGGGTCCCCAGGCCTGGCCAGCAATCAGGGCCGATTGGGGCCTTCTGGCTGCCGGCTGCTGGCCAGGGCCTTTCTTTGTTCCACACTGTCCCCTGGTGGTCAGCGCACATCATAGCGGGTGATAGAAATCTGGTCTCCGGGGCGAACTCCCGTGGGGACACTTTGCATATTAGCAAAATACACACACACACACACACACACACACACACACACGCACACTAGAGGCCGATGCATGAAGATCCTTGCAGGAACGGGCCTTCTTTCACCTGGCTGCGGTACTGCCTTTGCTCTGGCCCGGAGCTGCCTTCTGCCTTCCCATGCTCCTGAAGGGCCAGAGCTGCTGGGCGGTGTGGAATGTGCCCCCCGTTCCCCCCACCCCCCGAGGCTCGGTGC